>NC_079216.1:12441968-12534468 GCF_029633865.1 Lampris incognitus | reverse complement strand
CTCACCCCAAGCCTCCTGCACTGACTTGATTCAGACCTCCCTGGTCTGTTCTGCGGGCAGCGGGCAACCGTATTTTCCAACAGGCAACAGAACTATCTGGCGAGCAATCCTGTCTTTGTTGCACCGGTAGCCAGTCTGTAATAACAGGACAACAGAAAGCAAGTTTGTGTAAAACTTGCAGGTCTTGAATAGGATTAATAAAGAGGTGAAATGAGGTTCCTAGCAGGCCTCACTGAAGACACCACCATTGGCGGCCTTAGCCATGTTTTACCTGTTTCAATTGAAACAGGCCCCGTCCTCCCAAAAGGCCCCCAACTGACATTCTCTCTCTCTCTCTCTCTCTCTCTCTCTCTCTCTCTCTCTCCTCTCTCTCTCTCTCTCTCTCTCTCTCTCTCTCTCTTTCTCTCTCTCTCTCTCTCTAGCTCTCTCTCTCTCTCTCTCTCTAGCTCTCTCTCTCTCTCTCTCTCTCTCTCTCTCTCTCTCTCTCTCTCTCTCTCTCTCTCTAGCTCTCTCTCTCTCTCTCTCTCTCTCTCTCTCTCTCTATATATATATATATATATATTAGTGGCGAGCTGTGGTCACCTCATTCAAAGGGGACACAAGAGAACTACCACTAGTGGGCGCTCGACTGACATCTGCTCAATCACTGAACTTGACTTGACCTGTCCAATACAGCAGCTAGCATAGGTCCTTGTCAATGAGAGGAAAATGAAACGCAGTGGTTCTGAAAAACGGGAAATATTAGACAAGAAAACAGAGCATCTTGTTTAATTGTTGGGGTCAATTGTAAATTGTTTAAGCTGTTTTTATGTTAGCTGATACCTTACACATAGTGCTATTCGGTGCAGACTAGTAGTTGTCGAGAAGGGCGAAGCTTCTTCTCATTCCATAGCAAAAATGTCACTGTTTCAGTGTTTAATTATGGGAATTGTTTGGATTATTTCTATGTTGAGCTGCCCGTAATGCTGAAAGTGCACATAATGAATTTAAGTCCGAAAATACACTGTCACTAGGTCAAACCGACTTGAATCCTCCTTTTCTTTTTTCTTTTTTGGTGGGGTACCAGGCCCCACATTAGCTATTGAAACGGGCCCCCAGATGCTTAAGGCCGCCTATGGACACCACAACTATCAAACCAATCTTTTATCTGCTGAACATTTTAATAGGAAATATTTATCATGATACATCGCATACATGTACATCTTATAGTATGTCATTTTACCTGTTTAACTCGGTCTTATAATTGGATATGTCTTTCAAAAAGACAGAAACCTTGCAGGTTGATAAGTTTTGCTCTTGCTTCCAATTGCATAACTTTTTTTTTTTACATTGAGGTTATAATCACTTGTGTGAGGAGGGCTGTGTTGAAGGATAGACGGACATTTTTTCCAGTTACACTTTATATTTACATGCCCGTTCAAAGATGGCTGCTCCACAGACCAGGGAGCTCAATAATGAATCTCCAGGTGGTTGACGTGTCTTCGGCACTTGGCCCAATACTGTTAAAGATCCGAGCCAGTATAAATACCATGTCTCTGTGTTGGATGAATGGGTAACAAGGCTGTAGCTCATACTTAAGTGTGGCTCTGCTCTCTCACTTCTGTCATAGACTGAACACACGGCCCGCAGATTGTTTCTACTTCTCCAAGTACGTGTCACGTTATTTGTCATAGTGCTTCAATATTTTCCCCCTTTTTTTGTTTTATGATCTGTTCTGTCCCGATCACACTGCGGATCCTGGACATCTCCGACCTGCTGTTTTGCTGACATAGGATTTTTCTAAAACTGTTAAAATGTACAAATCTCTGTAAAGTTTTTAAAAGAGAATGTCTATTGTAAAATGTGGTGTACTTCTTTTTTTTTTTTTTTAATTTAAGTAAACAAATTTAAAAGTGCAAAGTAATGTCTTCTTGTTTCCTGTTATCTCTGATTCCACCACTGGGTGTCAGTAGCGTGCAGCAAATGGCGACCAGTAAGCTGAACCGAACGGAAGCGAACGAGACAACGGTGCCCAGATTTACTTTTCAAAGTGTGACACGACTCGCTAAGAGCACTGTAGTGTTCTTAATCTAAAGAGAGACTTGAGACCGGAACACAACATTTAGCTCTGCTTTTTTTTACATAGAGAATTATTTCAATTACCAACATGAACCGTAAGCGTATTATTTATCCACAGACACCTCAGAAAAGTACGCCATGTTGTGACGTCAGCTGTTGGCTTCCTGCTGGTTGGGATCATTAACATGTTTTCTCTGAACGGTTCACGGTTGAACTGCCGGGACACGAGCTTGATTAGCAGGTGCCTGCAGCTTGCCCCGAGCCCCCCCGGAAGACACGCGCCCTCGACCAGCCCGTCCACGTTCTGACTCGACTGCGCGCGAGCGGAATAGCGACAAAACAAACGATTACGAGTTAGTTCCGACCCAGTCATTTCATTGGACAAGACTTTTAACTATACGTGTATCACTCCGCTTCAAACGTGTTCTGATGACTTATATTAACCACTGTTATCTAGCTTAACTTGTAATAATAATAATAATAATAATAAAAACACCGCAAAGATGAACATATTTTCACAAAATAAGATTTGAATTCAAATATGAGCGATCGTTAGGAGAGGATGAAGGGGAGGATAGAAGACTGGATACTGAAGTCCAAACCTCCAGGCCTCTTCATCAATGGTGAAGGGGAGGATAGAAGACTGGATACTGAAGTCCAAACCTCCAGGCCTCCTCATCAATGGTGAAGGGGAGGATAGAAGACCGGATACTGAAGTCTAAACCTCCAGGTCTCTTCATCAATGGTGAAGGCGAGGATAGAAGACCGGATACTGAAGTCCAAACCTCCAGGCCTCTTCATCAATGGTGAAGGGGAGGATAGAAGACTGGATACTGAAGTCCAAACCTCCAGGCCTCTTCATCAATGGTGAAGGGGAGGATAGAAGACCGGATACGGAAGTCCAAACCTCCAGGTCTCTTCATCAATGGTGAAGGGGAGGATAGAAGACCGGATACTGAAGTCTAAACCTCCAGGTCTCTTCATCAATGGTGAAGGGGAGAATAGAAGACCGGATACTGAAGTCCAAACCTCCAGGCCTCTTCATCAATGGTGAAGGGGAGGATAGAAGACCGGATACTGAAGTCCAAACCTCCAGGCCTCTTCATCAATGGTGAAGGGGAGGATAGAAGACCGGATACTGAAGTCCAAACCTCCAGGTCTCTTCATCAATGGTGAAGGGGAGGATAGAAGACTGGATACTGAAGTCTAAACCTCCAGGTCTCTTCATCAATGGTGAAGGGGAGGATAGACGACCGGATACTGAAGTCCAAACCTCCAGGTCTCTTCATCAATGGTGAAGGGGAGGATAGAAGACCGGATACTGAAGTCCAAACCTCTAGGTCTCTTCATCAATGGTGAAGGGGAGGATAGAAGACCGGATACTGAAGTCCAAACCTCCAGGTCTCTTCATCAATGGTGAAGGGGAGGATAGAAGACCGGATACTGAAGTCCAAACCTCCAGGTCTCTTCATCAATGGTGAAGGGGAGGATAGAAGACCGGATACTGAAGTCCAAACCTCTAGGTCTCCTCATCAATGGTGAAGGGGAGGATAGAAGACCGGATACTGAAGTCCAAACCTCCAGGTCTCTTCATCAATGGTGAAGGGGAGGATAGAAGACCGGATACTGAAGTCCAAACCTCCAGGTCTCTTCATCAATGGTGAAGGGGAGGATAGACGACCGGATACTGAAGTCCAAACCTCCAGGTCTCTTCATCAATGGTGAAGGGGAGGATAGAAGACCGGATACTGAAGTCCAAACCTCCAGGTCTCTTCATCAATGGTGAAGGGGAGGATAGAAGACCGGATACTGAAGTCCAAACCTCTAGGTCTCCTCATCAATGGTGAAGGGGAGGATAGAAGACTGGATACTGAAGTCTAAACCTCCAGGTCTCTTCATCAATGGTGAAGGGGAGGATAGACGACCGGATACTGAAGTCCAAACCTCCAGGTCTCTTCATCAATGGTGAAGGGGAGGATAGAAGACCGGATACTGAAGTCCAAACCTCTAGGTCTCTTCATCAATGGTGAAGGGGAGGATAGAAGACCGGATACTGAAGTCCAAACCTCCAGGTCTCTTCATCAATGGTGAAGGGGAGGATAGAAGACCGGATACTGAAGTCCAAACCTCCAGGTCTCTTCATCAATGGTGAAGGGGAGGATAGAAGACCGGATACTGAAGTCCAAACCTCTAGGTCTCCTCATCAATGGTGAAGGGGAGGATAGAAGACCGGATACTGAAGTCCAAACCTCCAGGTCTCTTCATCAATGGTGAAGGGGAGGATAGAAGACCGGATACTGAAGTCCAAACCTCCAGGTCTCTTCATCAATGGTGAAGGGGAGGATAGACGACCGGATACTGAAGTCCAAACCTCCAGGCCTCTTCATCAATGGTGAAGGGGAGGATAGAAGACCGGATACTGAAGTCCAAACCTCCAGGCCTCTTCATCAGTGGTGAAGGGGAGGATAGAAGGCTGGATACTGAAGCCCAAACCTCCAGGCCTCTTCATGTAAATATAGACAGTACAGGAAGTGCGGTTGGGGCTCTTAGGGTGAGCAGGCCCTCCAGGGATGTGATGGACGGAGAACGGGCACTTGCCGGTGATTCAGATTGCCCCCTCGGAAATACGCTAGTATCTAGAGGAGAACTCAAGTGATATAAGATGACAGTGCTTACCCATCTTCGTGATGGGTTTTATTTTTACTTTAGTTTTTTTGTGCAATAGAGTCTGTAGCAATCTGCGATGAACTTACACACGTATTCCTCATAAACTATATAAATACTATGAAAAAAAAACTATTCAATTAAATGAATATTTTTTTCATTTTCTTTGGTACTTTTGTCATACCCAGATAAGCAATGCTTGCTGGGTAATATGTATGTCGTCCAGTGTGGCGTCTATTTGGTCGCGCGACGGCACGGCACGACACGACACAGCTGGTTTAGGTGCAAACTGACGAGCTGAGCACGTCTGCAGGCCGAGGGGGGCTGTCGTGTCTTGCAAACCAAACAAAAGTGGTAGTAAGAAAAGACAAGAGAGAGAAAACAACAGGGGGGAGAAGGTCGCAAAGTTCCCTAAATTAGATTTCAGTCGCCGGCCAACGGGCGACCCCCCCTCCTCCTCCTGTAGCAGCGATGCAGCAGTTCGTCCGGCATCAGCGTCGCTGCCCTCGGTGGCGTGTCAGCAACCGCGGTGACGTCAGGACAGCCAACTACGTCTAACTGGAGTCCTCGATAATCGCGTACACGCGCGCACAGTCTGATTGACGGGCCATTTCCCCTCGCAGCCTTGAACAAATCACTTCATTACTGTACTCGAAACCCAGTGCACATCATTTACACCAGTGTTTCTCAACCGGGGGTCCGCGGACCCCTAGTGGTCCGTGGTGTAATTGCAAGGGGTCCGTGAAAATAAAATATCTTTAAAAAAAAGATCCTATGACATTTATAGAAATAGGATTATTTTACTCAAATGTGACTGAGACCTTTATCTACCTAAACTATAAAGGGTAACAGGACTTTTTTCTCTAATTACATCTGTTTAACAAGTGTAATTTATTGTATTTTAATAAGAGATCTCGCTCCCGTTTGCATTGTTAAAAGTTACTGCATAAGAATTCTGTGTTGTTACATATATCTGAAAGTTACTGAATACATATTCTGTTTTGTTACGTATACCTGAAAGTTACTGCATAAGAATTCTGTTGTGTTAATTATATCTAAGTTACAACTGAAAGCTCTTATTTTTGCCCCAAAGAGTGAATAAATGCTATAATGCAGTTTCTACTGTTTCTATCAAATTGCAACCCCCCTCCCCCAAGATCAGGTGGAGGGGTCCTCAGGGTAGATCAAAAATACGCAGGGGGTCCACGACCCCAAAAAGGTTGAGAACCACTGGATTAGTTGACTTGATTTGATTGACAGTTTATGTTACCACGTGTCAGGGCGCTGTCCATGGTGCTGACAGCGTTCTCTGCCCTCTGCTTTCCCAATACAACAACCTAATTAACTCCTTCCACTGACAAATCATACGCATTGTTGGTAAAACAACACACACACACACACACACGTGTGTGTGTGTGTGTGTGTGTGTGTGTGTGTATCCTGGATCGCCACCTTGCCATGGTGGAGAAGCTTGCGTGTACCAGTGATCCCAAGAGCTATGCCGTCCGGAGCTTGGCTCCTGGTAGGGTCTCCCAAGGCGGGCAGGTCAAGGGGGAGGATCCAGACGAAACGCGATCCAACAAAGACCTCATCGGCGGAGCTGCCGGAAGATGACTCCAGGTCACAACGGCAGTGAAGGCGGATAAAGGCTGCAACAGAGGGTGGTCCCCAATCGTCTTGGGTCTTTGTGCCGTTGGACTCTGGCCACCCCCCTGCCAAGGACCGTGTGGTGGCTGCAGGAGCATCAGCCTCTCCATGTAAGAAGCAGTCACACACAGGCGTCCTCCCGTTATGCAGCTCCAGGATCGGCCTCTACACCCACCTGAGGACCCAGGGGGACCCAGAGGGAGGACGGTCATACTCGACCCCGAGTCATCGCCGATGATGATGATGGCGTGTGTGTGTGTGTGTGTGTGTGTGTGTGTGTGTGTGTGTGTGTGTGTGTGTGTGATATAACTAGTAGCATACTAGTGTCTTTGTCTATGTCTGCATTTAACTTTTGTCTTCATTTTATGGCTGGGAGAGCTGGCGCTGGATCTGCTGGGAGAGCTTGGTCGGCTGCATCTTGTGGGCCCAGGGACCACAGCCTTACCTGGAGCTGTGACCGAAGGGGTAACACTTGAGGGGGGTCTGACAGGGCACGGAAGAGGGGCAGGCTAAGCTAACTGCTAGCCCATGCAGGCCGGCAGTTCCGATAACACCGAGGGCGGTCTGGCGGCGGCCTCGCCTGGCGTTGACGGTGGGGTTTTTGTTGTCGTCGTTTGGAGTGCAGGGAGGTGTGTTGAGGGTGCCTGGCTGGGGGAGCCTGGTCTGCTGCATCCGGTGGGCCCAAGGACCACGGCCCCTGCCTGGAGATGTGCCCGTGGAGGAAGCACCGAGGGCGGTCTGACAGGGCAGGGAAGCGGGGCAGGCTAAGCTAACTGCTAGCCCATGCAGACCGGCAGTTCTGACAGTCATCCTGGTTGTTATTCGTAGTGATTTTTTGTTGTTTAGTTTGGATACATGTGTTAGTTTGGATACATGTGTTAGTTTAGATACATGTGTTCGTTTGGATACATGTGTTAGTTTGGATACATGTGTTAGTTTGGATATATGTGTTAGTTTAGATACATGTGTTCGTTTGGATACATGTGTTAGTTAGTATGTGTGTTGTTGAAGTTCTTGTAGTTTTTGGATGTGTGCCGTTGTCTTTGTGTTGCACTGCTGTGGTCCGGCCCGTAACATGAAATGAAAGGACAAAGTGCTCCTGATTCCTGATGCACTGGGGCCCACCGTTACCCCATTACACCACTGGTGCCCATATGACATCAGCCAAACTAGACAAATCAGAGACGAGTAACGAGGAAGCTAACGCCGAAAGACAACCGACACGAGCTTTGAACGTATTTTGGGTTTGTTTATGATAATGAGCGGCAGAACTTAGGCAGCCTGAGTTTTACTGACTCACTCGCCGTCAGTGTCTGGAGGGGCGGTGCGTCGCCTAGTTTGCTGAACTTCCCTATAAGCAAACAGGGATATTAATTCGTAGCACTGGAACAAGAGCTTAATAAAACATCCACGGCACAATCATCAATACTAATTCAGGCTCCGCGTCAGCCTCCATTAGCCGTCCGTGTAACACTTCCGTAATTTGTGTCAAAGCAGTGGAACAGCGTCAGTTCACCAGGCGTCATCCCTAAATGGAAAGAGCTCTTTGGAGCTGCAATTCCAAGCGGGAAAAACACGCCTCGGAAACAAAAAAATGTTGGAAAAACACCTTTATCTGCCACTCTGTCCACTTCGCACGTCGCTGTTCTCAGCATTTACGGGGCTGTTATCTGTTTTTCTGGGAAGATTTTGTTCTGACCCTTGACCTTTTCACTACCGGTTACCGTCACTGCTGCCGAGCTCGTGTGTAAGAGCGCAACTCCTGAAATACGAAGTGCAACGCGAGGCATCATGGCGCTGTCATTATACTGTGGGTGAAACTGGTACCGCCAAATCTAAAGGTCTGCTGGGTCAGCTCACATCAGGGCACGTGTCATGAAGGCCCAGTTGTTGTTGGGAACCACACGGATGTAAGGTTTATAACAGAGCCTTCCCAGAAACACCCATCAGCCAAAAATGTTAAACCACCTGCCTAATATTGTGCAGGTCCCTCTCGTGCCACCAAAACAGCTCTGACCCATTGAGGCGTGGACTCCACAAGACCTCTGAAGGTGTCTTCTGGTATCCGGCACCAAGATGTCACCTGGAAGTTGCGGCGTAGGGCCTCCATGGATCGGACTTGTTTTTCCAGCACATCCCACAGACGCTCAATCAGACTGAGATCTGGTGGGGAATTTGGAGGCCGCACCTTGAACTCTTGGTCATGGCTCCTCAAACCATTCCTAAACAATTTTTGCAGTGTGGCAGGGCGCACTATCCTGCTGGAAGAGGCCGCCGCCATCAGGGAATACCGTTACCATGAAGGGTGTAGCTGGTCTGCAATGATGTTTAGCTAAGTGGCGTGTGTCAAAGTAGCATCCACACCGATGCCAGGATCCAAGGTTTCCCAGCAGAACACTGCCCAGAGCATCACAGTGTCGCCACCGGCTTGCCTTCTTCCCATAGTGCATCCTGGTGCCATCCCTCCCCCAGGTGAACGACTCACACACACACACACCTGTAAAAGAAAACGGGATTCCTCAGGCCAGGCCACCTTCTTCCAGTGCTCCATGGTCCAGTTCTGATGCTCACATGCCCATTGTAGACGGGGGTGGACTGGGGTCACCATGGGCACTCTGACCGGTCTGCAGCTACGCAGCCCCGTACACAGCAAGCTGCGATGCACTGTTCTGACACCTGTCAATCATAGCCAGCATGAACTTTTTCAGCAATTTGAGCTACAGTAGCTCTTCTGTGGGGTGTAACGAGATGATCAGTGTTATTCACTTCACCCGTCAGTGGGTCCAAGGTATTGGCTGATCAGTGTACATCATTGCAATGATAAAAAGGTAAGGCTGCGTCACTTGACCCCCCCCCTCCCCCCAACCATGTCATTTGTTTAGGTGTGTTTCGGGTGTCCCTTTCATACGGGTCACAGATATCATGTCAAACATGTACCGTTGTGTCGCCCCAACTCTTTCCCGAGCCGGCGTAATTGCGGCGTTAGTAAGTGGTTTAAGGGAAGATCCCGATGGCACTGCAAAGGTTGACATTTCTAAGCCAATTAGTGCCGGGAGTCCGTTTCCCGCTCCGCCAGCTGTTGCCGCTAATTGCAGTGTAATATATTCCTGAAGTTCACATTTACTTCGACAGCCGTCCAACCTCCACGCACCAAGCAAACGCACGGCTGCTGCTATCGGCCTTCGCGGCCGCCCGCAAGACGGTTAATTGGCGTTAATGGCGTGTTCATCCGTGGTTGTTGTGCTCGTATTAATTAATTATTTATTTCAGCTCTCCTTCGTGAGGCAAGCTCCTGCTTTGAGGCTCTGCAGGGTCGTGCTTATTTTGAACATTTCCTTCTCTGTCTCTATGTTGACTCGTTCACATTTGGGAACAATTCGCTACCCGGTCTGCCAGCCATCAGCGTCCGTCTTCCCAAGAGCCCCCCCACACCCCCCCCACACCCCAAACATGAAAAAACAACCTGCCAACTTTTTCCCCGAGCGACTCCCCCGAGGTGGCCCGTCAAAGCGCCGCAAACGGGGGAGCCATTACAAACAAACACCCCCCCCTCCCCCCGGCCCGAAGACCCTTTCCCCCGATGTGTGCTCACCTTCTCCTTGTTCGTCTCAGGACACCCTTCTGTCAGGGGGGGGGGGTCAATTCGGGCTCGCACTCTTTTTCAAGTTGTTCCCAAAAAAGACCCAATTCCCGTCAACAGCATCGCTCCTGTGGGGCCCTGAACACATCTGTCTTCCAGCAGATTGTCCTCACGGTGTTGTTCGCCTGCATTTGGACCCATGGGGTCTGGCTGCACCCCCCCCCCCCCAACAAAAAAGCTGATGAGCTCCCAGACGGAGTTGGGTGCTCCAGAAAGGTGAATTCATCTCAGCCGTCCCACCTTTTCGTTGTCTGGCATTGCAGCATGGCAGTAATACCCCCCCCCCCCCAGTGCCCGGTCCCTTCTGGCTCCCTCTTTCCGCCGCTTTGCACAACAAAACGATGTCGACCCTCTGTCAGCTCCTGGCAGCGCTACATCACTACCTGCAAGTGAAATGCCAGATTTAATCAACGGGCCGGGGGGGGGGGAGGCAGTCAGTGCCCCCCCTCCCCCCACCCCGAAGACAATGTGATTTCCATTCGTCGACATTTGTTTTGCCTCCTGCAAAGTTTGTAAAACACGGACTTCCAACATGCAAGGCGCTCACCTGACAACCGCCCCTCTCATGGGGGGCCGCGCAGCCCTGCAACAAGGCCTCTCGCCGCCACGTGTCTGACCGAGCTGAACCCAAAACCAGATGAGGAACCCCCTCGTCACCTGTCTTGTAATATACTGATCCCTACTGACAGACGACGTGCAATTTACACTGGGAGAAGGACCCTCGGCATTCGGCCTCGCTTTGTTCGGCTTCTCTCATTTCCCCGGAAGTGGGCGAAACGCGGCCGCCATTTTGTATTCGCGCCTAACAAAAGCCGAATGCAAAACGCAGGGACGTTTCACCGGCACGAAAATGCTAAATGTCACTGGCACACCACCGGAAATGAGACGGCGGGCTGGATGCAGTCCGGACTTAATGTTTCTATCGTGCAATATTCAGAAGCGCACACATTACCAATGTCCCGGGTCCGAGCTGACATTTAACTTCATTAGCGAGGTGAATGTCTGAGGAGCGAGGATAAAGGCCTTTTGTAAATGAGCGCAACACAACAACTAACTTCAGTGTGTCGGTTATGAGTGTTGTGAGCTGCTAACTGAACAATGTGTCAAGGGAGGGCGTTCGGGTAGTGTCTACCAACACGGGGGTCGCCGGTTCGAACCCCCGTGTTACCTCCGGCTTGGTTAGGCGTCCCCACATACACAATTTGCCGTGTCTGCCGGAGGGAAGCCGGATGTGGGTATGTGTCCTGGTCGCTGCACTAGCGCCTCCTCTGTTCGGGGGGGGGATCTGGGGGGGAATAGCGTGATCCTCCCACGCGCTACGTCCCCCTGGTGAAACTCCTCACTGTCAGGTGAAAAGAAGCGGCTGGCGACTCCACATGTATGGGAGGAGACATGTGGTAGTCTGCAGCCCTCCCCGGATCAGCAGAGGGGGTGGAGCAGCGACCGGGACGGCTCGGAAGAATAAGGTTGTTGGCCGGATACGATTGGTGGAGAAGAGAAAAGGGGGAGGGGGGGAGAGAAGTGGTATGACAGTGTATAGGACGGTGTGTCTGGACTGATGATGTGTGTTTGGAAAGTGCGTGTGAATATATATATATATATATATATATATATATATATATATAGTAGCGAATTCGGGGAATAACGCAACCACAGGAACTGCCGCGGCCGGGAAGCGAACCCGTATCGCCCGCACCGCAGGAGACATCGCTAACCGCTAGACTAAAGGGTCAGACCCGCCAGCCAGCGGCCAGCGTGTCTACTAATCGATGCACGTTACAATATATATATATATATATATATATATATATATATATATATATATATATATATATATATATATATATATATATATATATATATATATTCAGTAGGACATCATCCACACATCATTTGCCCTGAGAAGGACTTCATGATCCCCTACATGAGTCCCACAAAACTGCAGCTCTTCAAATGAACAGCTGTCCTCCTCCTGCTCCTCCTCCTGCTCCTCCTCCTGCTCCTGCTGCCACCCGATTTGACCGTCATCAGTCTAACGGTCAAATCGGGTGCACATGCAGTCATTTTCAGGAGTAAATGTTAGTTAACGTTAGTGCTTAATACTGATAAAAGCAGGTGATTACATCTGCTGAGATGTTTCGTGGCGGTGTGAAGAAGGCTTAGAATAGAACAGACCAGAATAGAACAGACCAGAATAGAACAGAACAGAATAGAACGGAACTTTATTGTCCAGCTGAAAACCCCCTTTGGTCTCACCGGATACAGCAGAAACATCACATCAGTACACAGCAGATCTCATCACATCACGTGGTCTCAAACAAGCTGCTTTTGTTTCGCCGGCAACTGATTAGCAGGAACCCGGATTCACACCGGGGGCTTTAGGCCGGAAACCCGGACAAACAAGCTGCCGCGAGACAGGAAGTGCATTCACACGGCCGAGCACGGGGGCAGCTGATGGCTCCGTGTCACCGTATTTCCGCGCCACAGCTAATTAGAGCCGCTCTCGCCTGAGCTGGAGCCTCGTGCCAACCAAGAGTGACTCGGTTCTTCTGTTTTACATCCAGTTACATGAAACTCGATGGTGAGTCCCAGATATATGATGTGGCATATTGCACAGCTATTTACGTTCTGTCAAGGGCAAAGTAAAAATCACAAAACCCGAGCAATCTGCTAGCAGTATCATAGACCCAGACAGCCAGATGAGTGTAGACCGGGGTCAGTGTCAGACTGTTATTGTAACCATGATATGATTATTTGATAGAGAGGTGATTGGAAAAACAAAGAAGTAATCAGGACTAAGTGGTTAGCGCTGCCCCCTCCCAGCAAGAAGGTCCTGGGTTCGAGCCCCGGGGTTGTCCAAACTTGGGGGGGGGGGGTCATCCCAGGTCGTCCTCTGTGTGGAGTCTGCATGTTCTCCCCCCGTGTCTGCGGTGGGGTTTCTCCGGGTGCTCCGGTTTCCCCCACCATCAAAAAGACACGCATGTTAGGGTTCCTACTCCTGTCTGCGCCCCTGAGCAAGGCATGGCAAAACGAGCGGGAGTTGGTGCCCCGGATGCTGCAGCTGCCCACTGCTCCCGTACAATAGGATGGGTTACATGCAGAGGAGGAGTCTCCCCACGGGGATTGATAAAGTATAGCAAGATCCAATCAAAACAAAAAGCAAAGCATCACATGTATTTGTGTGCAAGATGGAGGGTATACCTGATGTCTGACTGAATGACGTGTGAAGAAATGTAAAACCCTTTGAGTGGCTGGTGCAGCTAGAGAAGCACTATAGAAAATGCAGCTTGATTGATTGATTGATGTAAATGTAATATGACACATCAGGACCAGTAGGTTTACGCCTCTTATAGAAGACCAGACCAAATGATATGTCGTCATCAATCCATTTATGTACCCCCCCCCCAACTGTATGTGGCCAATCACCCCACTCTCCCGAGCCATTCCGGTCGCTGCTCCACCCCCTCTGCCGATCCGGGGAGGGGTGGAGACTACCACACGCCTCCTCCCATACATGTGGAGTCGCCAGCCGCTTCTTTTCACCTGACAGTGAGGAGTTTCGCCAGGGGGACGTAGTGCACCCCGACCGACCAGAGGAGGCGCTAGCGCAGCGAGCAGGACACATACCCACATCCGGCTTCCCACCCGCAGACACGGCCAATTGTGTCTGTAGGGACGCCCGACCAAGCCGGAGGTCACACGGGGGTTCGAACCGACGATCCCCGTGTTGGTAGGCAACGGAGTAGACCGCTACGCTACCCTCATTTTGGAGAAGAGAAAATCCTTGACTCTAAAACTGTCTCGTCTCCAAGTATTATTATTTTATTATTTTTGTCAGCAAGTTCTTAACGTCCCTTTTAAACAGTAAAAAGTAGCTGAAGTTGATTTGTGCTGCGGCTCGGTTTCATGTTGCAGGAGCAGGCGCGTGGCTTTTTATTCGATATCCTCACCTCACCTCATCTGAAACCATAACAGCTTATGGTTGTCAGGGTGCTTCTTGTGGAAGAGGAGTGGGGAGGAGTGGGGGTCTCCGTCTGGGGAAGGCTCCCGAGTCCAGGTTGTGTCGTCTCCATCTGCAGTCACACCTTGCGTTGTAACACAATCCTACTCACACACACACACACACACACTTTCCCACATGGACTCCCATCGACACATACACACATCCTCACACCCCTGTTCTCACACTCAATTTATCTGCCTCTGCAGGCTTCCTGGCAATAGCCAAATTTGATATATATATATATATATATATATATATATATATATATATATGAGAGAGAGAGAGAGAGAGAGAGAGAGAGAGAGAGAGAGAGAGAGAGAGAGAGAGAGAGAAGGGGGCGAGAGAGAGAGAAGGGAGAGAGACAGAAGGGGAAGAGAGAAAAGGGGCGAGAGAGAACTGGAGAGAGAGAGGGAGAGAAGGGGAGAGAGAGGGAGGGGAGAGATAGAAGGGGGAGAGAGAGAGGGAGGGGAGCGTGAGAGCGTGAGAGAGAGAGAAGGGGGAGAGAGAGAGATAAGGGGGAAGGAGAGAGTGTGAGAGAGAAGGAGAAGAGAGGGAAGGGGAGAGAGAGAGAGGAGTGAGAGAGAGAGAGGAAGAAGGGGGCAAGAGGGAGCGAAGGGGGGAGAGAGAGAGATAAGGGGGAGAGGGAGAAGAGAGAGAATGGGAAAGAGAGAGGGAGAGGAGAGAGAGAGAGGGAGGGGAGAGATAGAAGGGGGAAAGAGAGAGGGAGGGGAGAGAGAGAGAGATAGAAGGGGGAGAGAGAAAAGGCGCGAGAGAACAGGAACGAGAGAAGGAGGGGAGAGAGAGGGAGAGAAGGGGGAGAGGGAGGGGAGAGATAGAAGGGGGAGAGAGAGAGGGAGGGGAGAGAGAGTGCAAGAGAGAGAGAAGGGGGAGAGAGAGAGAGAAGGGGGAAGGAGAGAGTGAGAGAGAGAGAAGGGGGAAGAGAGAGAAGGGGGAGAGAGAGAGAAGGGGGAAGAGAGAGAAGGGGGAAGGAGAGAGTGAGAGAGAGAGAGAAGGGGAAGAGAGAGAAGGGGCGAAGGGGAGAGTGAGAGAGAGGGAGGGGAGAGAGGGGGGAAGGGGGGACCCTCAGGTGGGAGTGGAGAGCGCTGGCCCTGCAGCAGCAGCAGCGGTCTGGATGGCGGTATGATGACCGTTTCCTGTGTGAAAGTAGTCTGCGGAGTTGGCCGAGGCTTGGCGTTACGAGGGTTCGAGCCAGCGGGAGAGTGGGAACACTGGCAGCGTAGTGGGCCTTGCTGTGTGCTGACGTGTGTTGGAAAGTACGGGGATTCAAGCCTGTGGCTTCATTCTGTCATGTTTAGTGGTGCCGAGATGTCGGCCCCAGTCCGTCCTTTTTGGAAGAGCAGCTGCGTTTGCGCATGCGCATGCGCGTTCATTCTGACGATCCCCAAGTGGCGCGTGTTTATTTTCCAAGAGGCGCCGTGATTTATGTCTAACCCCGCCCGGGCCGCTTTAACAGACCCAAATAGGGAGCCGTCGGTCTTCATAGGCTCACAAGATGGATGTGGGCGAGGCCGGCGCAGGTGCGACAACCCGGCGTTTTCCTCCCGACTGCTGAGCCGATAATGTGTGTACGGTCACGCAGGTGTGGAGGGCGCCATTAGTCGTGTGTGTGTGTGTGGGTGTGTGTGTGTGGGGGGGGAGGGGTGACCTCCTAACAGCAAGCCAGCCATGGCCTCTTACCTGGAATGGACAGAGAGAGAACGAGAGAGATGCCAGGATGTTCTCCTAAAACAACATATAAGAACCACATTAACTGGACTTTCACTAAACAGGACACTAATTACAACGCAGTTCAGCTGGGGCGCCCGGGCAGCATGGCGGTCTACTCCGTTGCCTACCAACACGGGGATCGCCGGTTCGAATCCCCGTGTTACCTCCGGCTTGGTCGGGCGTCCCTACAGGCACGGTTGGCCGTGTCTGCGGGTGGGAAGCCGGGTGTGGGTACGTGTCCTGGTCGCTGCACTAGCGCCTCCTCTGGTCGGTCAGGGCGCCTGTCTGAGTGAGGGGAATAGCGTGATCCTCCCACTCCCCTGGCGAAACTCCTCACTGTCAGGTGAAAAGAAGCGGCTGGCGACTCCACATGTATGGGAGGAGGCATGTGGTAGTCTGCAGAGGGGGTGGAGCAGCGACCGGGGACGGCTCGGAAGAGTGGGGTAACTGGCCAATTACAATTGGGGAGAAAAAGGGCGCATCCATTGAGCGACACACGAGTGATGGAGGACACAACACAAGTCCTCCGTTTGTCAACCTAGGACATCGCAGCGTGTTTGAGCGCCTGCCTCGGTCTCTGCCCCATTGTCTCAATTTCCTAATGAATGGGATAGTCAGAGGCGGGCGCTGCCATTACTGGGAAGTGTGTGTGTGTGTCTGTGTGTGTGTGTGTGTGTGTGTGTGTGTGTGTGTGTGTGTGTGTGTGTGTGTGTGTGTGTGTGTGTGTGTGTGTGTGTGTTTTGATCAAGAGTGTCCTCTCCAGTTGGACCACAGATCTGTCCAGCCCATTAGGTAGCCCCGCTGCCACGACACACGACTGTGCAATTGTCCTTCCCGACGTAGCAATGCCAGCCTCCGCTTATCGGAGCCACAGGGCCTCCGGTTCTTTCCAGTGGGTCTCGGATCAGTCCATCATGCTTCATCAAGGCCCCATCTGGCTCCCACAATGCAGTGCAGTGTCCGCACCGTCCGCCGGGACCTCCGCATAACGATAACGGTTAACACATTAAACACATACTGACGGCAGGCCGCTTGCTTCACCGGGCCTCTGGATGATGGAGATACCCGCACGGCGGCCCCCCCTTTTTTTTGCTTTGAGCCGTGGCCTCGTCTGTCCTCAGCGACAGATAGAGACAAAACGGCAGGGCTGTCGCGGCCAGGCTGCCATGCGGGAGGAGGAGGGGCGGGGGAGGGGGGGGGCATTTGGCTCGGCAGCCACGATTGTCCGTCATAATTAAGTCCAGTGTTTTATAATTAGCCCGCTAGCTAATGGGGGGCTTATCGGCCGGTAAAGGGTGGAGCCCCGCCTTCAGTGGCGGGTTTGGGCTAAGTGGCGGTTTGGTCAGGTCACTTAAAAAAAACCGGCCTGCTGTGCGCCCCCTTGCGGCGTCCAGAGATAGTACAGTTGCGTCGTTCATTTGGCCGGGCTCCGAAAATATCAGGCTTATCTGCAGCCGAGGGAGGAGGAGGGGTGGGGACAGCTGGTGTTGGTGTCAGATCGGAGAGATTTTTCTTTTTTCTTTTTTTAATGTGTGTGTGTGTGTGTGTGTGTGTGTGTGTGTGTGTGTGTGTGTGTCTTCACTGGGGAGTCTCTCCGTGACATCTGGACCAAATCCCAAAGTCTCCCGGCGTCGTTGTTGTTGTTTTTCTTGGCTGCCATCAGTTGACCGACTCCCCGTTGCTCTGCCTGCCTGTCTGTTGTGTGTGTGTACGGTTGGGAGACGACGTCATTACTCTCCCTTAATCCCGTGAAGATGGAAACGGGTCTGGGCCCTCATCCCTCCACCTTGACCCTGAGACACATACAGGCCTTATAGTAGAGACACTGAGAGCATCCGCAGAACATGTTGCCCCCCCTTCTGGAAATAACAGCCAGCATTTGAGGGAGACTATTATGATGGATGGACAGACGGACGGATGAACGGATGGATGGACGGACGGACGGATGGACGGATGAACGGACGGACAGATGGACGGACGGACGGACTATCTATCTATCTATCTATCTATCTATCTATCTATCTATCTATCTATCTATCCATCCATCCATCCATCCATCCATCCATCCATCCATCCATCTATCCATCTATCCATCTATCCATCTATCTATCTATCTATCTATCTATCTATCTATCTATCTATCTATCTATCTATCTATCTATCTATCTATCTATCTATCTATCTATCTATCTATCTATCTATCTATCTATCTATCCATCCATCTATCTATCTAATCGCCATCCATCCATTATCCAAACCACTTATCCTGCTCTCAGGGTTGTGAGGATGCTAGGGCCTATCCCAGCAGCCATCGGGTGGCAGGCGAGACACCCTGGACAGGCCACCAGGCCATCACACACACACACACACACACACACACACACACACACACACACACACACACACACACACACACACACACACACACACACACACACACACACACACACCTAGGGAGGATTTTAGTGTCTGTAGACTGTGGTAGGAAACCCACCCAGGGGAGAACCTGCAAACTCCACACAGAGGTCGACCCGCGACGACCGACCCCCAAGGATGGACAAACCCCCGGGGCTCGAACCCACGACCCTTCTTGCTGTGAGGCCACCGTGCGAACCACTGCGCCACCGTGACGACCAGGGTTTAGAAGGAGGCGATCGTCGTCGTTGGCGGTCTTTCCCGCGGCAACGGTAAAAGAGCAACTTCCGCTTTGGTAACGAGCCGTTCGTTGGCTGCGGTTTCTCTCCCAACCAATAGGAGGCCTCCCATTCGTCAGCAGCCGCTGCGGCGGCCGAGTGACTATCTCACGAGGGGGCGCGGGGTTCATTAGTAGTCATTTAGCGCGGCTCAGACGACGGCTCGCCGCGTGCGCCTTTAGATGTTCCATCTTGATCGTGACGAGGATCGCTTCATTTGGATTTCACTTTTCAAAACAGGGTTTTAAAAATGACTCCGGAGGTAAACGAGAAGGGATGGTCTCGTAAAAATGAGCAGCGGCGTGTACCAGTGGAGGCATAAAAAATGGAGGGATAATAAAAGCAAGATTATTAAAAAAAAGAAAAAAGGGAAAAAAAAGAAATAAAAAGTTGAGTAGCAAGAATACCCGTCAAAAAGGTAAAGGGGGCATCAGCGGTCTATTCCGTTGCCTACCAACACGGGGATCGCCGGTTCGAATCCCCGTGTTACCGCCGGCTTGGTCCCTACAGACATTAATAGGCCGTGTCTGCGGGTGGGAAGCCGGACGTGGGTATGAGTGCTGGTCGCTGCACTAGCGCCTCCTCTGGTCGGGGGGGGGGACTCGGGTGATCATCCCACGCGCTACGTCCCTCTGGCGAAACTCCTCACTGTCAGGTGAAAGGAAGCGGCTGGCGACCCCACATGTATCAGAGGAGGCATGCGGTAGTCTGCAGCTCTCCCCGGGGTGGAGCAGCGACCGGGGCGGCTCGGGAGGGCGGGGTAATTGGCCGGATACAATGGAGGGGGGGGGGGTAAAGAGAGCATTAGAAAGATTATAAGAACGCAATGTTTGAAAGTGAGTTTTTAAGATTTAAAAGGTGGCGCTGTCCAGGCCGACCCGAGCTCGTCAGAGGGCCCGGCTACCTCCACACCCCCCCCCCCCCCGTGTAGCTCATATCCTTATTGTGTAGACCTGACCATGTGAGAAGAGGGTGGGACGCAGCGGTGTGTGCGTCTGTCCTCCCAACAGCGACACCCTGCTGGTAATCACGGGACTGCCAGCGATACACACTTGATGCTCCGCATTCATGAAAAGGTCTTTTTTTAATGTGGTGCTTGAATTCTGGGGTCTGCATCCGTGCTCCACAAATCCTTATAGCACACACACACACACACACACACACACACACACACACACACACACACACACACACACACACACACACACACACACACACACACACACACACGCACGCGGTGGTAGACTGACCTTTCCTCTCAATTCAGCACCACAGAGCCACTTCTCACCTGTCCATGGAAACCTATCAACTCATCTCTTCACAAAACCCCTCCATTTCACTCCCCCCCCCTCACCCCCCCAACCCCCTTAATTTAAGTCGCCCCCCCTGTGGAAACTGGGAATAGGAAAAAAAAGAGAGAAGAAAACCTTCTCTAAATTACTTCCTTCGCTCCTATTTTTTTTTGTGTGTCCCTAGTTCTTCTCTACCCCAGCCTCGGAAAAAAGAAACGTTACCTGAGGCGCTGTGGCGTTGACCCTTGACCTCCTCATTACGGGTGGCTTTTAACGCTGCATACCCCCAGGAACTAGATAGAGTCTGATGTAGGATGGATGTGGACAAGGGACGAGGATGGTGGGCAGAAACTGAAGGTGTGATGTGGAAGACGTTGCAGGCCTACCAGCTGACGGGGGGGGGCGGGGCTGTCCGTCTGTGTAACCACCCCCGTGGGATGTCCTTGACAAAGCCTCCTCGTGGTCTCCGCTGCAAGCGTCTTTACAGGTCAATAAACAACGCACAAGTTTGACCAAATGTGTGCGTGTGCGCGTGCGTGGTGTGCGTGCGTGCATGCATGTGTGCGTGCGTGCGTGTGTGTCTGCAGGAGGTGAAACGGGACAATCTGTAGATGCGACGGTGGAAATGACCCTGCCTCATTGTCATGCTGGTCCAGATAGTGGTTGTAATGTATGGCCGATATTATAATGGTGAGCAAAGGCACTTCTTCAGAGAGAGAGGGAGGGAGGGAGGAAGGGAGGGAGAGATATTTCACCGCCGTGCCACAGGCGGGGGTATTAAAGCGTTTGCGCGGCTTTATTTTTCTCCCAACTGTCATTTTTATGTAATGAGGCCATTAAACCTGTGGCGCCCCATTTGTCTGCAGCTTCACTTAATGTGTTTGTCAACAAAATAGGGCGCGTGTCGCCATTCCGTGTCGCTGAAGGTCCTTTAGGATGAGGGGTGGCGTACAGGGGTTTTTATGTCACCGGTATGAGCCCGCTGTTGATCACGGAGCCTCATCTTTACGGTTTCTTGGGCACAAATGTTGTGCTACCGACCAAATCCAGTCCAAAGTTTTGATTCATCTAAAAAAAAATTTTTTTTAAATATATATATGCCTTGATGTCAGTTTGCAAAAAAAAAAAAATTCTCCAAACTTTAATTAGCTCGTATGAAAATAAGCCGAAATCTATGACTATCGAAGACTTCATATTTAATGAAAGATTTTTTTTTGGTTTCTATTGATTAACTTATTCGTTTATACATATATTATGGACGTCATAGTCAGTTTGATTTTCATCTGTCAAAAATATTCCCATTTGCATGTATTATAGACATGATTTTTATTCATATACTTTGTAATTATGCTAAAACGGTGTCTGTCCTCCAGTTTTGACGCAGGCCACATGCGTCTTGTGAAAATTAATTAGATTCGTTTCCAGTCCGTAAATTTAAGGGGAGGCTCCTGTAATATCTGGTAAATAATTTTATTCCATGCCACTGCACAATTTGAAGTTGCCGTAGTCACCGCTGTCATTAAACTTGTAGTATTTATTGCTGTGGGGCACAATCTGGAGCTGCAGAGGACCCGGGCCCAGTTAACAGCCAAGCCACCTCCGGCACACTGCAGGCAGGCCAATCTCTTCTCATCGGTGAGGACATTAACTTTTAAAAACATGGAAATTTCAAATGGAGAATATGTAGAAGACAAATAAGTGTAATGGGGCCATCTGTCCAGCGGGGGCGCTGTTTGACTGGGGGAGCGATGGGGACGCTCTCGGTGGTGACTCGAGTTTTTATGAGTCACTCACTAAAGAGAGTCGGTCAAAGAGGGTTGAATCGGTTTATCCGGACACACGTTTTAAACCTAAACCTAAACCTCTTCAGTCTAAACTAGACTTTAGTCTAAACCTCTTCAGTCTAAACTGAACTTTAGTCTAAACCTCTTCAGTCTAAACTAGACTTTAGTCTAAACCTCTTCAGTCTAAACTGAACTTTAGTCTAAACCTCTTCAGTCTAAACTGAACTTTAGTCTAAACCTCTTCAGTCTAAACTAGACTTTAGTCTAAACCTCTTCAGTCTAAACTAAACTTTAGTCTAAACCTCTTCAGTCTAAACTGAACTTTAGTCTAAACCTCTTCAGTCTAAACTGAACTTTAGTCTAAACCTCTTCAGTCTAAACTGAACTTTAGTCTAAACCTCTTCAGTCTAAACTGGACTTTAGTCTAAACCTCTTCAGTCTAAACTGAACTTTAGTCTAAACCTCTTCAGTCTAAACTGAACTTTAGTCTAAACCTCTTCAGTCTAAACTAGACTTTAGTCTAAACCTCTTCATTCTAAACTAGACTTTAGTCTAAACCACTTCAGTATAAACTAAACTTTAGTCTAAACCTCTTCAGTCTAAACTAGACTTTAGTCTAAACCTCTTCAGTCTAAACTAGACTTTAGTCTAAACCTCTTCAGTCTAAACTGAACTTTAGTCTAAACCTCTTCAGTCTAAACTGAACTTTAGTCTAAACCTCTTCATTCTAAACTAGACTTTAGTCTAAACCTCTTCAGTCTAAACTAAACTTTAGTCTAAACCTCTTCAGTCTAAACTAGACTTTAGTCTAAACCTCTTCAGTCTAAACTAGACTTTAGTCTAAACCTCTTCAGTCTAAACTGAACTTTAGTCTAAACCTCTTCAGTCTAAACTAGACTTTAGTCTAAACCTCTTCAGTCTAAACTGAACTTTAGTCTAAACCTCTTCAGTCTAAACTAGACTTTAGTCTAAACCTCTTCAGTCTAAACTAGACTTTAGTCTAAACCTCTTCAGTCTAAACTGAACTTTAGTCTAAACCTCTTCAGTCTAAACTGAACTTTAGTCTAAACCTCTTCATTCTAAACTAGACTTTAGTCTAAACCTCTTCAGTCTAAACTGAACTTTAGTCTAAACCTCTTCAGTCTAAACTAGACTTTAGTCTAAACCTCTTCAGTCTAAACTAGACTTTAGTCTAAACCTCTTCAGTCTAAACTGAACTTTAGTCTAAACCTCTTCAGTCTAAACTAGACTTTAGTCTAAACCTCTTCAGTCTAAACTGAACTTTAGTCTAAACCTCTTCAGTCTAAACTAGACTTTAGTCTAAACCTCTTCAGTCTAAACTAGACTTTAGTCTAAACCTCTTCAGTCTAAACTGAACTTTAGTCTAAACCTCTTCAGTCTAAACTAGACTTTAGTCTAAACCTCTTCAGTCTAAACTAGACTTTAGTCTAAACCTCTTCAGTCTAAACTGAACTTTAGTCTAAACCTCTTCAGTCTAAACTAGACTTTAGTCTAAACCTCTTCAGTCTAAACTGAACTTTAGTCTAAACCTCTTCAGTCTAAACTGAACTTTAGTCTAAACCTCTTCAGTCTAAACTAGACTTTAGTCTAAACCTCTTCAGTCTAAACTGAACTTTAGTCTAAACCTCTTCAGTCTAAACTAGACTTTAGTCTAAACCTCTTCAGTCTAAACTAGACTTCAGTCTTTAGATTTCCCCACCCTTATAAACAATACAGTACAAGACAGTGCCCAACGACCGAAACCAGCGACCAGTTGCATACGCAGATGTGGGTGTGACCATTGATCATGTGCACTATTCACAGAGGATATCCCTAATTCTCTTTGGCCAGGGTGACAGGCGCCGGGCGGGAGTGCGGATACTCACAAGTCCCCGGTCGAGCGCCGCCATGCCGGAGTTCTCCCCGGGGAATGAGGGGGTCGCCTCTATACGACTACGAGTCGCTGGGGGGGGGGGGGGCCCTGAGCCGTTGTGTGTGCTTATGCACTGAATAGCAGTTTGGAGTGTCCGTCCTTCTTGGAGTCTCTGGGTGGTGTCCTGGACAGGGTTCTGCCTGGGGACTCTATAGTTCTGCTGGAGGACTCCCAACGCTCACTTGGACAATGATGGAGAAACCTGGAGGGGCGTGATTGGGTGGAACGGCCCCCCCGATCCGAACCTGAACGGTGCCTTGTTATTGGACTTCTGTGCGACTCGTGGATTGGCCATAACAAACACCATGTTCGGACATAAGGTAGTTCATAAGTGTACTTGGTACCAGAACACCTTAGGCCGAAGATCGATGATAGACTTTGTGGTCGTATCATCAGATCTGCGGCCCTATGTTTTGGACACTCGGGTGGTGGGGAAGGCTGCCGGACAGACCTGGCAAACCCAAACGTGTAGTGAGGGTGAACTGGGAACGTCTGGCGGAGGCCCCTGTCCATGAGATCTCCAACTCCCACCTCCGGAAGAAGTTCTTGTGTATCCCGAGGGAGTCTGGGGACAGGGAGTCTGAGTGGACCATGTCCAGAGCCTCTATTGCAGATGCAGCAGGTAGGAGCTGTGGTCATAAGGTCATCGGTCTCTGTCGAGGTGGCCACTCAAGAACCCACTGGTGGACACCGGCGGTGAGGGAAGCCGTCAGGCTGAAGAAGGAGGCCTTTCGGGCTTGGTTGGCCCAGGGGTCTCCCGAAGCAGCAGACGGGTACCGGGAGGACAGAAGGGCTCCCACTCGGGTGTGGGAGATGTTGTCTACCGTTTATTAGTTTGTCAAATCGCTTAATCACAATTACTTTTAATTGGGAAAGCGTGGCTGGCTTTTGACATCATCTTAAGTTTTGTTTTGTGTGTTATTGTTTTCACGTCTTCAAATGAAGTGTCCCGGGAAACACTTTATCAATGGCCTGCAACACAAAGTGTAGTGTCAGCGTAGGACAAGGTTCAAATGTCAGTGAAAACTGTGTCGTCCGATATAAAACTTCCTCGAACAAGGAATTCAGTAAATCGTCATCTTCATTTTTCTTAAAAAGAAGAACGGATCTATGGGTGTCCAGGTGGCGTGGCAGTCTACTCCGTTGTCTACCAACATGGGGGTCGCCGGTTCGAATCCCCGTGTTACCTGGTCGGGCGGCCCTACAGACACCATTGGCCGTATCTGCGGGTGGGTGTCCTGGTCGCTGCATTAGCGCCTCCTCTGTTCGGTCGGGGCGTCTGTTCACGGGGAGGGGGAAGTGGGGGGAATAGCGTGATCTTCCGCCCCCCTTGGTGAAACCCCTCACTGTCGGGGGAAAAGAAGTGGCTGGCGACTCCACATGTATCGGAGGAGGCATGTGGTAGTCTGATCGACGGGGGGGGCCAGCGGCCGGGACGACTCGGAAGAGCGGGGTAATTGGCCAATTTCAGTTGGGGGAGAAAAGGGGGGGGGGGGGGAAATAAAAAAAAAAGAAAAAGGATCTCTGCGTTATCAGAAGCTTTACAGGCATGCGTGTTACTTTTGTCCAGCGGCGTTTATAATCTCACCACGGAAAGAAACTCGACGTCTAATTGCAATTTAACGGAATTCAAGTGCAGTGTCAAAAGGCTCATGTGTCGAGACAGCTGTTGGGTCTAATATGAACTTCTATTCCTCAAACCCTCAACCCGTAATGAGATAGAGCCGTGACTTGGCTGTTTGTGGGCGCGCGCCGCTTTCCGTTAGACTTTTTCCAACATCACATTAGAGCAAAAGCCTGACTCAGGAAATGTGAGGCGGGATGCAAGGTGATTTTGCACATAAGGCACTTCTCCGCCAAGGCCAAATTCAATTTCCAGTCCAATGGGACATTTAATGGCAGGGCCCTGCCACCGGTGAGGCCCTGAGGTCCCTAAACCTCTCAGGTGACCCTACCCCCCATTACTGACTCCACAGGCATACTTGATTGAGCAACTCTTTTTACACACACACACACACACGAACACATATGCGCACACACACACACACAAACTCGATCTTTTTAGTTAAAGGCTCAAGCTAATGACTTCTTCACACTGCCCCGTTTCCACTTTATTAGTTTTGGAGGTGCACCAATTATTGTGCCACCATCCATTTCCTCGGCGTATTGACGATTCCTGACCTTTTAAGAGTCCAATGCAGTGACGTTCAGAGGCATCGTGGGCTGCAGCAGCTAACTCCTAATAAGCAGCCTTTTATTTCGATAACCCCTTTTCCAAAACTAAGCTTTCAAATTCATTATGCCGTGTGCCATATATTTATTTTTCAGTTGTAAGCAAATGACATATCCACCACCCCGAGAAATAATGTGACAAACAAAATGGCACATTAGACAACAACATATTAGAGAATACACTCAAGTTATCAATGTGTAGTTTCTTGATTATGACAAATCATATTTGTTGCATACTGGCAAAGTTAAAGAGGCCAGGAGTTAGACCGTAGATACTGTACGATGATTAAAACCCTAAAGTACGGGACATCCGGGTAGCATAGCGGTCTATTCCGTGGCCTACCAACATGGGTGTCGCTGGTTCGAATCCCCGTTACCTCCGGCTTGGTTGGGCGTCCCTACAGACACAATTGGCCGTGTCTGCGGGTGGGAAGCCGGGTGTAGGTATGTGTCCTGGTCGCTGCACTAGCGCCTCCTCTGGTCGGTCGGAGAGCTTGTTCAGGGGGGGAGTTGGGAATAGCGGGATCCTCCCACGTCCCCCCTGGTGAAACTCCTCACTGTCAGGTGAAAAGAAGCGGCTGGCGACTCCACATGTATGGGAGGAGGCATGTAATAGTCTGCAGCCCTCCCCGGATCGGCAGGGGGGGTGGAGCAGAGACCGGGACGGCTTGAAAGAGTGGGGTAATTGGCCCGATACAACTGGGGAGAAAAGAAAAAAAAACAGGGAACCCCCCCCCCCAAAAAAAAAAACCCCTCACTATTTTATCCCCAAACAAACCCCGAGCTGATGAAATCCCATCAAAACCGTTAAAACTCCTTTGTGACTCTTTTACTCCTCCTCCCCATGGAAGTCTCCTCTGATGGGAGCAGAGCGGCCATGTTCTTGACAGGACGTACGGACGCTGGTACGAGCAGAACCGACACAGCCACACTGTGTCTTGGGCTTCATTTAGTCTGAGACCAGTGAAACACATATTTCCTCGACGTGGTAGTGCGCATCTGCGGGAAACTCAAACCCTACACCCTCCAACAGGCCTCCCGGTCCCTCTGGTCTCCAGGACTAATGGCCTTCTTTGACAGGAACAAAACACAATGAGACCCACAGGGGAGCGCTTTGCCTTTTGCTTGCTGCTGTCAGCAGCTCTGGCTCTTTACTACCGGCGACTAGAGACCACCTACGGCTCAGAAACAGCTTCAACAATCGCCGTAATATCGACATGGTTTGCGGGCCGGGCGGGGACTCGGTCGCTCCTTGGGGTCCCACCAAGCTGTCAGCTCGTAAGTTCAGGAGTTGAGACAGTGTGCCTCGTGGTTTTAATTCGGGAGGATTTTGGGCCAAGCTCCAGCATCTTCTGGAAGGGCGGTGGAGGCCATCTGTTAGATCACCGCTTAGCGGATGACTCCGGTCCAGCTGTAATGAAAGGTTCATGGAGGCTGGAGGCAACTGCCAGCACAGTTAAAGAGTCCTTGCGTTGGAGGACACAGAGGTTGAGATTGTAATTTTGCAGACAGGGCTGGTCTGTTTAACCCCCTGGCAAGGATATGCGTGGTGTCCCTTTGTCAGCTGTTTTGGTGACTCCGTTGCTGATCTTACTAACGCCGCTTACATAAAGTGGAAGTATTTGTACGGACATTATAGGGCATCTGTATATATGGTGGATCGTGCAGCGACAGTGAATGGCGGGACAAAAGACTTAAACAATGAGAGTAAATACAGTTTCCGAAAGGCTTGAGGTAACGAATGCCCAG
The DNA here is from genome assembly GCF_029633865.1 of Lampris incognitus. Lineage (NCBI taxonomy): Eukaryota > Metazoa > Chordata > Actinopteri > Lampriformes > Lampridae > Lampris > Lampris incognitus. The sequence continues at coordinate 12,507,045 of NC_079216.1, read as the reverse complement.
AATTCGTCCCACCTGAGCCGCTAGAAAAGATGTTTTTTTTTGCTCGATCATGAATAAATGATCAACTAAACTGCAACAGACCAGCACTCATTTGCATAGAAAAGTTAATATCACGAAACGCTAACCAAAGATGGTTCTGTCTATATAAAGGACCGCCGGGTAATTTGGATACCAAGCTGACGACATGCCGGCAGTCTCTGTAATACCAACGTGATTTGCTCAAGAGTAAAAGAACCACTGCCTGGAAAGAACCACGGTGCAGTTTGCTTTTCGATAGGCCAACATCATGCAGCATATAACGTGAAGGAGCGTCCATCTTAAATGAAAAAGGTCATACAGAGAGATAATGAGGGAAAAAAAATTAACCCAGCATTTTCATTGTAGCCAAATATTGGGCACTAACCACTGGGTGGCCGAGTGGTTAGTTCTGTCGCCTCCCAGCGAGAAGGTCCTGGGTTCAAACCCCGGGGTTGTCCAACCTTGGGGGGGGGGTCATCCCAGGTCGTCCTCTGTGTGGAGTTTGCATGTTCTCCCTGTGTCTGCGGTGGGTTTTCTCCGGGGTGCTCTGGTTTCTCCCACCATCAAAAGAAACATGCATGTTAGGGTTTGTACTCCTGTCTGTGCCCCTGAGCAAGGCAAAGGGAAAAGAACTGGAGTTGGTCCCCCGGCGCAGCATGAAGGCGGCAGCCCATTGCTCCTAGCTACACAGATCACAGCTAGGATGGGTTCGTCTGCACTAACTTAATGTCCCCAAGGGGATTAATAAAGGAAACTTAATAATTAATAACTTAAATAACACAGAAAACTTCAAAATGCCCATTTGTGATTTCTGGAATTTATTTTAGGGAGATGGCGAGTACACAGATACATTAGATGAGGAATTGCAAAAGACAGAAGGGAAAAAAAATCCAGAGTATTTTGCTGTTGAAATGACAAGACCTGGCACACTTCCCCCCACATGCAAGATACCCCTCAGTCCCCCGATAAATAACCTTGACATGTGACTGCAGGAACGTGGTGGGTTTTCTCAGTGTCTGATCTGATAACTGGTGTCAGACCTGCCCAAATGTTACTATAGAGTCTGCATCCCCTCTGTGCTGAGCCGGACCCAAGACTGTATTAAAAGATGGCTGGGGGGGGGGGGGTGATGATAGACAGGAAAAGACTGGGGAAGAGTCTGACTAAGGGTGTTATGGGAGAAAACCCTTCATTTACAACCCTTTAAAAAACAGGTTGTCAATTTGGAGTTCTGTAAAACTAAAACAACAACCAAATTGCTCATGAGGAAACCAGAAAGGGGTTTTGAGGCTGAAGTCAGCAAACTCTCAAGATAGAGGTTTAGGAGCAATCACATCCTGCAACCAAAGAAACCACAACCGACGAAATATCGGTCGGTCTGATCAGAGGTTAAATATGACACATCACATTTGATTCATATGTGATATGAACATATATCACACTTTATATGATTCGGAAAATTGCAAACTTGGACTTTGTGGTCGTCTGAGTCTTTACAGTATGCAATCTAACCAGTTGAGCTACCAGACACCGTAAAGTCCTCAATGCTACATAAACACTTTGGTGACATGAAAATTCCTCTATCCCGTCTCTGCAAAATCTATTAGTAACTGACAAGTCAAACATGATTGGTGTTATTTTGGCCTAATAGTAGTCCTGTTTCTAGCTAACCCTTCAGTTAGTACACTATGTTTACATGGTGTTATTTTGGCCTAATAGTAGTCCTGCTTCTAGCGAACTCATATGTCTTCAGTTAGTACACTATGTTTTGCACATAATTCAACTACAGCATGCTACTGGTCTCTACTCGAAGGAAAAATAACACTACTGGCCTTTAAATATTGATTATCTGTCGACACCCTACAGAGCTAATGGTTTTTCTTTATTACATCTATTTCTTTGCATATCTAACAGCTCTTTAAATGGATAAAGCTTTTAAATGTAGATAGATTCCCGGATCTACTGACTCCAACATTAAAAGTAGTAAATAAAAAAAAAAAACCCAAATACTTCTATTCAACTCAACTCTATGTTTACATTCATACTATGAGTGATTGTATGTTGTTGACCACACGATATACTGGGTCTTGGTCTGGTGTGGCTACCTAGTTGCATCACAAGTAGCCAACTGTCTACCTGGCTACTATGATTTGACTTATCTGACTGACGTAGACAGGTGGCGGTACAGCACTATGACATCTACAGAGCTACATCACAGCATCAGCATCAAACTGAGGTTAAGATTTGGTCAGACGTGGAGCAAAAATTAAAATCAAAAGCACCCTGCTCTGGGGCTTTTTGACAATTTCACCTTAAAAGCATATCCATGTTGAGCACCATGAATTGCTACCATTTTCCCCTCCCACGTGGCAAGGCCGGCTCGATCACTGTGGGGGAAATTACACCTGGCATAGTGTACAATGAGAAAATAACAAGATTTCAATTGGAAGCAGTGCAGAGCACCACTAGTGCAACAAATACACAACACTATTTTGGTAACAGCTTTCTTGCCTGTTGTATATAAAGGCTACTTTATACTGATAAATTGGGAGAAAATGTTGAAGTGAGCTATTATTTTCAGCATTAGTACGTGATGATACTCTCCTTCATACAGAAAATACTTGGAGTGATGTAGCAAACATGGTGTAAGAACAAGGTATATCCTTATACTGTAATGCTATATCCTGTGTTATGCATTAGAAAGTTTTTCCAATCAGTAACAGAACTGTACTTTCCCCCAGGCTAATACACAGGAACAAGATAACTGTTAAGTGTTGCCCACTAAATATCTATATTTTTTCCTGACAGCTACTTCAGACATTAGGATATCCCGATGGAAAGGTATTGCAGCAGTACTAAAAGCTCGGCTGGCTGGTAACTTGTATACCTATTAAGTCTTTTTGTATTTTGATCGGTCGGTTACGCTCAGTGCATTAAACTGCGACAGTGCGAATCTAAAGCCGTCTGGTGACGGCTCTTCTCCTCAGGGTCGGGGGTTGATGAACTTTCAGCTGATGCAGTTTGCCTGTTCAGTTCAGTTTAGCTGGGGATGTTAGCTAGCGTTGTGGTTCTCGCTGCTGTCGGAGAACAAACCTTTCCCTGGGATCGTACACCTGCCCGCAAGTGTACGAATCCCCAACGCTCAACTTTGCCCGACAAAGAAGAACAGGAGTTCTTCACTCGTCTCACATTCTCAAATGGATAGAAGTCTGTAAGATGCATATTTATTCTTTGTTTCACGAGATGCGTTCATCACAAAGATTGAAAACCTGTTTCTTTTCGGGATTCAAACTCTTGGGGAAGAGGTTGAGAACCGTTGGAACTTGTTGTACACTGCCGTCTACAGGGTTTATCTCTAGAGGAGATAAAGAGTAGAACATCTTGGACTAATCCAGGGGGCACATTTCGTCCTTCTTTTGAAAAGGTTAGATTGTCATAACTAAGTTAATTTAAAGTAATTAAAGTAAATACCCTATTAACCAATAAAATTAAAATTGGCTTGATCAATTTGCAATTACTGAACTGAAAGTGAATTGACCCCAGACCCTGGTGTAGTCTAATGACCACAAATTACTTCACCACTGGTTAAGTCTTCTTAATTCAAATATTCATTAAAAATGAAACAATTTCAAACTTGTGTCACAATTCTCTTGTTGACCTTTCAAAATATCAAACATCTAGTTCTTTCCAGCAAAATTAGTTTATTTAAATATATATATAATCCAGTGAGTCAAGTAAATTCTTTATGAGACGGTACAAGCCTGTTTCATGCATTGCTTATGGCATGAAACAGGCTTGTACTGTCTCATAAAGAATTTATTTGACTCACTGGATTATTTTGCTCCTTATTTGTTGAGCACTTTCCCTACCGTTGAGTGTTTCTTTTAACAAAGTTATATATGTATATATATAAAATCAAACTTTCGCATTTAAAAAATGCATTTTTTTAAAAACAAAAGTGCAAAAAAAAAAAAAAACTAGCTACATTCCTTTAATATATCTCCTAAATATCTACTCATCTACCGTGCTAAAGAAAAGACAATACTTTATTCTATCCTTATTCTACAAGCGGCGTGATACAGGGGAAACTCTGGGCAAAAATGACCAAGTCGTGGCCAGAGCGTTATGTTCAACTGATTCATCCGAATTAGCAACTGGAATTCAAAATTAGAGGGAAATGTGATTTGGAAAACAGGATTTCTGAACAGCTGCTGGGTTGTAATTTCCCAACCTGTAAATGTTAATAACATAGGAGCACTGCCTGCTGGGAAACATTTGAAAAGATATCTGACCTTGCAGTTTTCAGGAATGCCGTCGGTTTATGTACCCTGTCCCCAAAGTTGCCCCATGTATCACACACATTTTCAAACAGCAGGCATGCTAACACATGCAAACTGCGGCTCTAGCCATAATAGCAAATTATCTGCAACAGGATTTATTTTCATTATTGCAGAAAATAGCAATGAGAAGACGAACGACTACTACCAGTGCCAGACATGAATCAACTAACCCTTGCAAATAACTCAGCATGTTTTTCTACTCTACTCTGAGCATCAGATGAGCGGGGTTTAATGGACCTGGAGAATCGTATCACTTGACATAAATTGCCAATCACAGAGAAAGCATACTTAAATAACTTTTGAACAGCTTTACCTCTCTGACATTCATTGTGCTTGGTTTTTACTTAAACTCCGCCCATCTGGTACCCTGTGTAGATTAAAAGAAACACTTTTTCTCCGTTAAAGGTTTTTTTTTTTTTAGGGAGTTTTTCCTTATCCGATGCGAGGGTCTAAGGATAAGATGTTGTGTTGCTGTAAAGCCCCCTGAGGCAAATTTGTGATGTTGGGCTATACAGATAAAACTGACTTGACTAAAATGTTACCTGCAATCCTGTTCACTAACCAACGTCCAGCTTTCACAGGGCTTTAAAGTGAAGATCTCCAACTAAGGATTATTAGAACTTCCTAAACGTTTTTTTTTCTGTTTGTGCAATAGTGCACATACCAAGGAGTCGATTTGGTATCTAAAATTACTTGGATACTGGTCACCAGGCAGTCATTCAGCTTTTCAAAACAGAAAATGTGTGGCAGGTAAGACAAATCCTGAACCCTTTTATGTGCTATCGGACATTTTGCTTCGTACTGTGCTCTGCCAGAAGGAGGAGGGGAAATAAAAATCGACAACCCCCCCCCCCCTTTCCTGCTCAATGGAAAAAAAGGAGACTTTTCCTGGCCCATGTCAAAAAGTTGTGGCGAATGTCTTGGGGCTGTGCATGGTATTATGTGACGGCAGCAGGGTACATCAACAGCTGTGACCTTTTGTGAACGCAGTGAGACAGTTCCAGTGTCCGACGAGGAGGACTGAGGCTGGGGTTAGGGTTGGGAAGTGTAGCTGGGCGAGACTATATTGCACATGGGTTGGTGAGATCTTCAAACACCGCCGGCTCCTCGATCCCTCGTGCAAAAAGCTTGATCAACTGGCAATGCACTCTAGGGGGGAAATAAGAATAAAGGAAACTTGTAAAGATGAATTGGAATTGGGTTTACAAGGTCCAACATTTGTTTCACATTTACATTTAAGGTATTTAGCCGATGCTCTTATCCCGAATAACCAGCAACAAGTGCAAAATTCCAATAAGCTTAACTTCCTCGATCACCAACATGGCAGTCATCAGGAGTGCAAGGGTCAATAGATAAGGAGGAGAACAGATATATTCTAATGACCTTATAATGAATATTCAGGACAAAAGGGCTTAAAAATACTTGAGTTAATTGGCAGATAAGGAGAATTTGTTGTACAGCAAGATAAGAGCATATCAGAGGATTATGAATTTAGAGTAGATAAAAGGAAACGGAAATGTGATGCAGGGGGAAGACCCGGAGTACTTTAAGAGATGAGTTCTTTTTTAGGTTACGAGCTGCGAGCTGCTGGCTGACTCGTGCTTTAGTACCTGACTTCTATGGCGGTGTGGGGCAAGATCTCGCCGTCGCAGTTCCAGCTGCTGTACGTGGGAACGCAGCCGCAAGCCGGGTGGTCCCGGCAGATCTGGCTGAAGAGGCGCTTGCTGTTTTCCCGCAGGTCCAGCTCCAGGTCCGAGTCACTCTGGCAGTGGCGCGGCATGAACCGAAAACGGCGCACACGGTGCACCTCAACAAAGGTCAGGTCAAACTGGAGGGAGAAAGGGAGGGAAGAAACATGATAATAGAGGAAGCTGCATCGAGACAGAGGAAGTTGAGAATTGTGACAAATAAAAATGGGGAACAAAGGTTAGTGACAAACAGGAGGGCTGGGAAATTACAACTAACCTGTACTGTATCAGTTTTTCACACCACCCAATGTTCCTTGTTCACAGGGATTTGTATTGTGCCAATTGACAAAGCATGGCTCTGCTTCAAAAAGCAGAAGGCATGTCAAAATGTCCTAACATTACAATTTCCTATAACAAAATATATCATTCCTCAGACTAGTGTATAATCTGTATCATATGGGAATTTTCAGTCAGGCCTAAATTTTTCCAACCATTCCCAGCTTTTGTGTAGGGATTTCAGATGCAGAGTCTGACAGGAGCTACTTTGTAGGCCTGTCATGTGTTGTTTGGATAGTGGTTATCAATAATTTGAGGGTATACACTATCATATGGGAACAGTGACAAAAACAGGGAATACTATAACCATATCACCAATACCTCTGTTATATTTAGTATTTATATCTGGAATTGGTGCATCACAGTGGCTTAGCACTGTCGCCTCACAGCAAGAGGGTCCTGTGTGGAGTTTGCCTGTTCTCCCCATGTTTGTGTGGGTTTCTTCAAGGTGCTTTGGTTTCCTCCCACAGTCCCAAGACATATATGTGAGGTGAATCTGAGTCTCCAAATTGCCATTAAGTGTGAATGGTGGGTGAGTGAGTGAGGGCTGTCTTCAATCCAGTGTCTGCTGAAATAGACTCCAGCCTCCAGCCAGATTTGGGGGGGGGTCATCAACTTACCTGGTCATCCTTGCTTGTGTGGCGGAGGAGATGTCTGAGAAAGTTGAGGCGGGAGCACTTGCGGACCAGGATAAGGTCGGTGGTACCGTCCGCCAGGTGGGCGGCTGGCGACAGACCCTTGGGGCTACGGGGACACGCGCAGCTCATGCTGGCTGCGTTGATGGCCAGGAACTTGCCTCTGATCGTCCTCCAGTCACCGTCACACTCGCACTCTGAAACAGAACACAACCACAGGTTGAGGGTCTCCATTTATGTAAATGAACCCCTGTTTTTATGGGCAAAGAGATCTTCACAAAAGCATCCGGGTGGCATAGCGGTCTATGCCGTTGCCTACCAACACGGGGATCACCGGTTCGAATCCCCGTGTTACCTCCGGCTTGTTCGGGCGTCCCTACAGACACAATTCGCCGTGTCTGCGAGTGGGAAGCCGGATGTGGGTATGTGTCCTGGTCACTGCACTAGCGCCTCCTCTGGTCGGTTGGGGTGCCTGTTAAGGAGGGAGGGCGAACTGGGGGGAATAGCGTGATCCTCCCACGCGCTACATCTCTCTGGCGAAACTCCTTAATGTCAGGTGAAAAGAAGCGGCTGGCGACTCCACATGTATCGGGAGGAGGCAAGTGGTAGTCTGCAGCCCCCCCCCCCCCCCCCCCGGATCGGCAGAGGGGGAGGAGCAGAGACCGGGATGGCTCGGAAGAGTGGGGTTATTGGCCAAGTACAATTGGGGAGAAAAAGGGGGAAAAATCCAAAATAAAAAAAAAAGGAGATCTTCAAAGAGCCCTCCTGCCTCTTCTTTTGTTGTGTCATTATTAAGATACATGATATTCACAGCCAGTTACCAAAAAGTTCATTAGCCAGTCAGAGATTGTGTGTTTCACCTGATTTTGGACACTGCTATATAAAACCTGTTGTTATAATGGCAATATCACAAGCACTCGTAGTACTGTCATTACGGTTAAAATCAAAGGACTGTTTCAAGAGTATCTTTGGCAGCCCATGATGTCCAAGTGTGAGAAATTGTTGGAAAGCTTTGGTGAGACATTCCAGTCCAACGAGAGTCCTCTTAAACCTCATTGATGTCCTGTTTCAAAAAAAAAAAAAAGGAAAACAAGCTGCTGGGAATTTAGGAGCCCTGGACAGAAAGGCGCCTTTGGCAACAACAACACAAGAGTTTAAAGAGCAATTAGGACAGTCTGAAAACCTCGCCAGTACGGCGTGACTTACCGCTGTTTGACACCTCATCTGACTTGTACTTCTCAGCCCTCTCTCCCAAATACTGCTGCCCATTGTGCTGGCATATCAAGCAGCTGCAAAGTACAGAAAGATGTATGTTATTTTAAGTGCAACATGCTTACACATAGTTGCATAATGTAATATTTTGTCTGTGCAAAACCCAAGTACTGTATAATAGGCCTATCCATATTGTTCCATGAGGTACAATATCAGTGCCGTTCAGTACCTCTTCCGAGCCTACGAGTAGCATTGGTACAGTATCAGCGCCCTTTGGCTGTTGCATTTGAATACTTAACATTTGTGTAACATTTGCATGTACCTTATATAACATCTCTAATGACCTATATAATATCTCTGTCCACACCCTATCAAAGAGGGGCAGTGCCAAACACATTTCCATGCTGACCAGGACCCACCCAACATGACATATGCATGCTTCAGGCCGACCTGGGTTTGGGTTCTGCAGCCCTTACCCAGATCTACACATGGTCTTGTCCCTTGGGGTCCCCAGGACATCGTTTGCTGGTAGGTAAGACACAGCCCCTTCATAGTAGTGATGGGTCAGGAAGGTCTTCAGGCCTGACAGGGATTAAAGTGGGGAAAAAAATCTCAAAAATGAAACTCTGTCACTTTGAGTTTACCCTTGTTTCTTTTCCTGAATCGTCAAGCTTATTAAACTTAGAAGCACAAGTTTGAATAAAATGCTCTGTAAACTTGATTTAACCTACTCTGTACATAGGTTTTTCCAGCTTGATTTGACAGTGGAGAAGAGAGGCAAGATAGGATGTACTACATTCATACAACAGACCAAAAGATCATAGTTGTAGGTCCATATGAGAGGGAAGATGGCCTGCTTCACAGAGCGTTAGATAGCAATTATATCCGGCCAATTACCCCACTCTTCTGAGCCGTCCTGGTTGCTGCTCCACCCCCTCTGCTGATCCGGGGAGGGCTGCTGACTACCACGTCTCCTCTGATACATGTGGAGTCGCCAGCCGCTTCTTTTCACCTGACAGTGAGGAGTTTCGCCAGGGGGACGTAGCGCGTGAGAGGATCACGCTATTCCCCCCAGTTCCCCCTTTCCCCCTGAACAGGCGCCCCGACTGAGCAGAGGAGGCGCTAGTGCAGCGACCAGGACACATACCCACATCCGGCTTCCCACCCGCAGACACGGCCAATTGCGTCTGTAGGGACGCCCGACCAAGCCGGAGGTAACACGGGGATTCGAACCGGCGATCCCCGTGTTGGTAGGCAATGGAATAGACCGCCACGCCACCCGGACGCCTGCGATAACAAAATTTAATGCTGCTGCAATCTCGTAGAGAATGTGGTCTAGTCTGAATTCTAGTCTAGTCAGTGGTTTCCCATCCACACTTCACTCATCAGAGAGAGAGAGCCCCCCTCTGTTGCTCTCCCTGAGGTTTTTTTTTTTAAGGGGGAGTTGTTCCTTATCCGATGCGAGGGTCTAAGGACAGGATGTTGTGTTGCTGTAAAACCCCCTGAGGTAAATTTGTAATTTATGATATTGGGCTATAAAAATAAAATTGACCTGACTCATCAACCCAAACCTTCGTCTATTTTTTTTTACAGTTTTGTTGACATCTGTCATGGCATTACGCCAACATCTGCGACCATCGACAATGTGGACCATGGCTGCCTCGAATGCGCAGAAAGCACCACTTCCACAGTTTTCACTAGATGGCAGGGTAAAGGGACAGCCTTTCCTGTCCTTTAACCACGGAAAACACATACCCAAACCTAACCAGGAGGTGGGACGAGCTGGGAGTGTCTGCCGCCAACGTCTGCAGCACAGATCACCAGTTTGTGCGTCCCAAGTTTGGATGATTACAGATTTTGGAATGGAAAGTGGAAACCCGGTCTCCTCCTTTCAGCTTTTCACACTATTTTACTCCTCTTTATTCGACAACACTTCAGAAATTCTACTCAATAACTGAAGCACAATTTCAGCTAAAAACTTCATTCACACTTAATAATGTTGAACTACTTTAGCTGTGACTCTCGCTGTGGTGAGTGGCTGCTTCTGTTTAGTTCCACTGAGCTTCATAGACATGCACTTGCTTTCTTATTTCAGCCTTTTTTTTTAAATGTTCTCCTTTATACTCTTCAAACCTTATTTCTTAGACTTAACTTCCTCCACATATTGCCAGCTTGCAACTTTATTCATACTTTAAAATGTTAAGCCACTATATAGATTTGTGTCTTAGCTTTAAAAACGGCTGCCTCAAATCCAACAGATTTGCAATCATTTATCACTTACTACTTTATCCTCATTTGTGCCTTTTTAATTTGTAGACTTTAAACAACTTCCACGAACTTTCATTGGGAAACTTCATCCATCCATCCGTCCATCCAATATCCAAATCGCTTATCCTGCTCAGGGTCGCGGGGATGCTGGAGCCTATCCCAGCAGTCATTGGACGGCAGGCAAGGCGACACCCTGGACAGGCCACCAGGCCATCACAGGGCCCACACATTCATACCTAGGGACAATTTACTATGGCCGATTCACCTGACCTACATGTCTTTGGACTGTGGGAGGAAACCGGAGCCCCTGGAGGAAACCCATGCAGACACGGGGAGAACATGCAAACTCCACACAGAGGATGACCCGGGACGACCCCCAAGGTTGGCCTACCCTGGGGCTCGAACCCAGGACCTTCTTGCTGTGAGGTGACCGCGCTAACCACTGCACCACCGTGCTGCTTCCAAGTGTTAGCTTTTGCGAGCAAATTCTGTCCAAAGGCCAGAACTGTCAAGTGCTCATGTGAAACCTCATTCTTACCTTAAAATGTTCTTCTACTTTAGCTGTGCGTCTCAGTGAACTGCCTGGCTGCTAAAACTACTGTAGCTTTAGCTGCTATTCTATTTCAATCCAGCGGCTTCAGCAAAGATTGCATTGGATTTCTTCATTTAACATTTTGCACTATTTTACTGTAATCCTCTATAATTATATTTACATTAAAAGTTCAAACAACACCGTTTCATCTGCTTTCAGCTGGCCTGCACAGGTTCTTCAGGAAGTGGGCCTTTCTTGATGTCCATTGTTTTCCTTCACAGAGGAAATTCTTTTCATCTGGCTCACATGCCAACAATAACAAAAAATACAACAGCAACAGATGACAAAAACGTCATAGATCGAAAGTGGCCCTCTCTGAAGCAAGTTCACAAAGCTTCACAAAAGTGCAAAAGAATTGCTCTGGAGGCTGCGCAACACAGCCACCGTCTGCCCCTGTTCACCGCCGGAGACAGCTGAGCATTTCTCCCCAAACCACGTCGCCCCTTGCCAGTAGACGATGAGCAAGACGAAAGTGTTTTGTCATTTACTTTCCCACTTGACCAAACGTTCCCAGCCTGCCACGGGAATTGGAAGTAGCGACCTTGTGGTCACCAGACCGGCTGTTGACTATGCCGCCGAGAAGTAGTGATGTTTTTTTTACCTGATAAGTTGTATCTTGCCGGCCCCATCCACCGCTTTCTTTCGCTGTCGGTCAGCACGTCGCCATAGAAACCATAACCCAGCAAAGAGATGGAGTAGCGCAGGAAGGTGTTGTTGTGGTGGACCGAACACGCATCCATGGGCTGGGAGTCTCCTGGTGGGGACAAGGTAAACCAAGTACTTGTGATGATCCACGGATCTGAGATATGTGCACGTGTTTTCGTGCATGTGTGAAAGATTTCCGCTTAGCTTAAGTTATATTTCTTTCTGTTATTTAATTCAGCCGTGATCTACTTGACTATATTTTTTTGTTACCTTAATAAATGGTTTTCATAGTCCCCTTTGGATTTCCTAATCTCACCTGCACATTTTGTATGCTTTCTCTCTGCCCTGTTTTAATTGCTTTTCATGTGAGAAAAAAAATGAAAATAAATATGTCCACAAAAAGTGTGTGTGTGTGTGTGCGCACATGACTCACCCACTATGATGTGCAAAGCTGAGGTCACAGGGTCATTGGCACCTACTGTTGCAAAGCAGATGCAGTCTGTGGAACCTGATTGAGACCACAATGTCTTTTGTTAGTTTGGGAAGGAAAGTCTCTTTCAGTGTTATCTGTGAAAAATGTCATATCCCTCTTACAGCGATGAGTAAGTGCTCTACAACAACAAAGTTGGTGTAACTCAGAGATCCACTGGGGAAAAACCCCCCCAATTTTACATGCATAGATCATCAACGAATATTAGAGTTGTACTGTTGTAATGAGCCAGTTACAACAGACAAACTTAGTCGTGTGTGTGAACCTGGTTTAGAGGGAGGGGGTTATGGGTTTTGCAATGAAAATCCATTTTGTGATCAAAATTTTTCATACATTAAGGATGTAATGGAAACTAATTTCCTTAATATGGAATATAAACATATTACTTTTTAAGATTTGTATATTATGTCTGTCAGGGTAAACAACACATTTAAGGGCTCTAGTTTCCGGATGGCATAATGCTGGCGGAAGCTCTAATGCAGAGGTAGTGACAATTTTGTTGGGTGCAAGGTGGTTTTTCTCTCATCTGGGCATGTTTGCCAACTTCTGGGCTCGCCATGACATTGCTTGCACTGAAATGGGCGTGGGGGTGTGGTATGGATGGGAGGAGAAATGGGGTAGGGGTAATCCTGAGGGAGGAGTATGTCAAGAATGTGTTGGAGGTGAAAAGTTATGAGTATGAAGCTGGAAATCGAAGGTGTGATGATGAATTTTATCAGAACATATAACCCACAAAGGGTGTGAGATGGAAGAGAAATAAGAATTCTGGAGTGAATTCGATGAAGTGGTGGAGAGCATACCCAAGGAGGAGAGAGTGGTGATTGGAGCGAACTTCAATGGCATATTGGTGAAGGGAACAGAGGTGACGAGGAGGTGATGGGTAGGTATGGTGTCAAAGAGAGGAATGTGGGAAAACACATCGTGTTGGAATTTGCAAAAAGAATGAAAACGGCTGTGGTGAATATGTCTTTCAAGAAGAGGGAGGAAAAAAGAGTGGAGGAAGGTTCACACAGGTGGACTATATCTTATGCAGGAGGTGCAATCTAAAAGAGACTGGAGACTTTAAATTGGTGATGGGAGAATGTAGCGAGGCTGCAACGGCTGGTGGTCTGTAGGATGACTTTGGAGATCAAGAAGAGGAAGAGAGTGAAGGCAGAGCTAAGGATCAAATGGTGGAAGTTGAAGAGGGAAGACTGTTGTGTGGAGTTCAGGGAAGAATTAAGGCAGGCACTAGGTGGTAGTTACCGCATAGCTGAGCAACCACTGCAGAAATAGTGAGGGAGACAGCTAGGAAGGTACTTGGTGTGTCTTCAGGACAGAGGAAGGAAGACAAGGAGACTTGGTGGTGGAATGAGGAAGTACAGGAAAGTATACGGAGGAAGAGGTTGGCAAAGAAGAAGTGGGATAGTCAGAGAGATGAAGAAAGTACACAGGAGTACAAGGAGATGTGGCATAAGGTGACAAGAGAGGTGGTGAAGGCAAAGGAAAAGGCGTATATTGAGCTGTATGAGAGGTTGGACACTAAGGAAGGAGAAAAGGACCTGTACCAATTAGATATATAGAGGGAGCGAGCTGGAAAGGATGTGCAGCAGGTTAGCGTGATGAAGGATCGAGTTGGAAATGTGTTTACAAATGAGGAGAGTGTGTTGACAAGGTGGAAGGAGTACTTTGAGCGGCTGATGAATGAAGAAAATGAGAGAGAGAGAGAGAGAGAGAGAGAGAGAGAGAGAGAGAGAGAGAGAGAGAGAGAGAGAGAGAGAGAGAGAGAGAGAGAGAAGGTTGGATGATGTGGAGATAGTGAATCAGGAAGTGCAGTGGACTAGCGAAGTGAGGGCAGCTATGAAGAGGATGAAGAGTGGAAAAGCAGTTGGTCCAAATGTCATACCTGTGGAGGCATGAAGATGTTTAGGAGAGATGGCAGTGGAGTTTTTAACTAGATTGTTAAGGAGATAGAGTAGAGTAAGAGTAGAGGTGACGAAGTTGGATGAGTTTAAATACTTGGGGTCAACTGTTCAAAAGAAAGGGGAGTGCAGAAGAGAGGTGAAGAAGAGAGTGCAGGCAGGGTGGAGTGGGTGGAGAAGAGTGTCAGGAGTGATTTGTGACAGAAGAGTACCAGTAAGAGTTAAAGGGAAGGTTTACAAGATGGTAGTGAGACCAGCTATGTTATATGGTTTGGAGACTGTGACACTGATGAAAAGACAGGAGGTGGAGCTGGAGGTGGCAGAGTTGAAGATGCTAAGATTTTCACTGGGAGTGACGAAGAAAGGCAGGATTAGGGACGAGTATATTAGAGGGACAGCTCAGGTTGGAGGTTTGGAGACAAAGCAAGAGAGGCAAGATTGAGATGGTTTGGACATGTGTGGAGGAGAGATGCTGGGTATATTGGGAGAAGGATGCTGAATATAGAGCTGCCAAGGAAGAGGAAAAGAGGAAGGCCAAAGAGGAGGTTTATGGATGTGGTGAGGGAGGACATGCAGGTGGTTGGCGTGACAGAGGAAGATGCAGAGGACAGGAAGAGATGGAAATGGATGACCCACTGTGGCGACCCCTAACGGCACAGCAAGCAAAAGAAGATTAGTGTTATATTAGAGTTAAGTTCAAGTATATTAATTCCTTCCATAACTAACCTGTGTCCTGTTTGTGTGTGTGTGTGGTCTGAGTTCACAAAAACATGACAGAGAAAAGAAAAAAGGTGGACATCAGGACATTTTTGTAGGCTCAAAACTCCACTGTGTAAGTAGGAAGACCCCTGTAATATTATGAACATTAGTTGATAAAGTCCTCATAGAAAATGGGCTAATACAAATGTTAAATAATTGTGCCATTAGACAACAACAGTAGAAATATCTGTAGTAGGCAGCAGCAGCAACATAGAGGGACAGAGTCTGAGGTAAGGATTTACAGTTATATTAAGGCACTTGTATGAGGCCCCGTCATTTTGAGGAAATCCCATGTCTGTGGCCTCCTCCCAAGTTGTCATGAGATCTGCGCCCTTGCCTGGGAGAAGCTTTTTGTCTTAGCCGGTCTGGACTTTTACCGTCCATTACGAAACTGGCAGTTCGCCATGACAGAGAGCGCGCTGCTTTAAAGGCAATGAGAGGAGCTGATTTCATTTGCCATAATTGAAGACATCCTCCACCACTCCTACTGATAATTTATTCCTCCTAATCCAACCCTTTTACAACTGCGGCCAATTGCCGCCAGTGCAGCATGTTCTGAAATTAGCCAAAAAGTATTGGCTACACCTTAGATCGACTTGCGCCGTGAACTAGCGCCGGCGCCATCGACTACACTATGACCCGTAAACTACTAGAGCCTCATAAGTCAAGCTCCTGCTTTATGGGGGGAAAAAAATCATCACCATGCTTGGTTAGTTTTATTTTGTGCCACAGGATCAGTACAAAGTATTCAGCAACAAAAATGGAGGGAGAATTAAGTGTGGCTGCAGTGTTCGATGCTGCACCTAGCCACACCATTCCTCTATAAATCAGCCCAGACGTTAGCTCTGCCGTGGGTTCTCTCAGCTCTCTCTATATGGGGGAAATGAATGTGGCTTTTATAAAAGGCCTGACTTGCCATCTGCAGTCAGCAGTTTGGATGACTTGTTTTATAGGAATCTTCACAAATGCACACAAGTTTGCAAGCACATAAATATTGTTGGTATGAATAAAAAGCTAATGTTAGCCTCAGCGTCAGTACTACGTAAATGTTTTAAAAATTCACAAATTCTAAGTTCAATGGCTGATTTTAATTCATGGGGCAAAACATCAAAATCTCTGAAGCTCAGACCTTATTTGAGACGTTCAATTAAAAAAAAAAACACATTATTTTTTTCTCCATAGAAAAAGGCTTAAAAATACCAATTTGCTTCTGCATTTAAGGGCTCTAATCTCTACCACCCGCTTTATAAACTGTTCTCCTCGAGGTTTGTTGGAAAATGTTTTACAGCAAACACAGGACACAAAACCAGGTAAAAATAAGGACAACAGAAACAGGAGTATTGTGCGTGCCTGTTTATATACAAACATGCAGTTATGCGTGTTTGTATATAAATGTATATGACGGAACAAGATATTAAGATATTGCACAGTTAATTTGGATTATTAGGATTATCTGAAGCACAATCAGTTATGTATGTATAGAAGAAACCCTGTAGGATAGCGTCAACATATTTGTGAGACAAGAATTTGTCTTTCTAAATAGGATGTCTTTCTTAGGATCAATCTCCTCTACAGCCTTGTTATGTCCAGGTGCCCTTGAGCAAGGCAATACCTGCTCACTCAATGGTTAAGTAACCAACGTGTTGGCAAAAAGGTTGAAGTATAAAATGTTAGTGTGTGTCATGCACTGACCTGCTGGTATGATGCCTATACGTAGTGCGCAGGGAACCAGGGTCTCCTCCGCACAGTTCTGATCCACGCCACTGTCGTTCTGAGTTCGCCAGATGAGCCCATGAACTATCTCGCTGAACATGCCGTCCCCACCCACGCACACCACTCTGCGCAAGGGTATCAAGGTCAAAGGGAGGGGTAGGGTGGGGTCAAAGTTAAACGTTACAAGGTATGAACTGCAGGGTAGAGCAACATGCAAACCCTGTCAGGATCAGATGTTAAGATTTGCAGCTAAAAAGCACAAAACTGTCCTTTACAGTGCACCAAATGACCTACAGATAATTGCCAAAGGAAATAAGCATTTGAGTAAATGAGAGGTAATTAGGCAAAAAAAAAAAAATCACCCCATGGTTTGAGTATGGCATCACTCCAATATAGTCAAAGACACTTTTAGAATCTACACAAAGTTGCATTAATGCCATTCTGGCATCATGTGGAGGCCAAACACCCTGTTAAGACAATTTATGATGGCATATCATTTTTGCTGCTGTCAACTGTATTTTATGCTAAGGTCTAATCACACAGTATGTGACGGCATTACCAGATCATGCGGAAAAACATACGGCGGGTGTATCAAGGACTAGCAACCTGTTAAAATCCTTCCAGAGAAGGGATGTAAGCTGTGAGGTGGGTAGTGCCAGACGCTTCTGCCTGACTCCAAACAGATGACTCACCCGTCAAACTTCTTCAACTCCGCTTCTGTCTTCAGATGGTCCCTCGCATGATTGGCATACTCTGTAACTGTGGAAACAGATGAAGGCATGATTCCAACACAAAAGAGCCTCTGATATTTTTAGTCCTTCTGACGCTGGGACACACGTTGAGCAAGAGACGGCCATGGACAACAAACTTACCAATCACGTGTGTGGAGATGTTGGCGTGTGCGAAAAGTGGGGCGACCTTCTGCTCATAGATGCGCTTGCCTTGCTGTTTGCCTCCGTAAGGGTTGATGTATACCAGCAAATGCTTGGGTCTGCTGGCTGGAAATATGAGAACAGAGAAATATAGGCCTTTTTAATCACAGCAGGGCCTTGTGGGGTGGGGTGGATGTTAGATTTTGTGCCAAAGATAGGAGGAAGTCTTTTCAAGTAGTCAGCACTTTACAGCGTCGGCTCCTAGGAGGAGGAGGTCGACCGAGGGCAACCTCCTTCCTAGGTTTGCAGTCAAGTTTCTACTACAGCATTTAATGTGTGATGGATCACTCTTGAACGTACATTTTGTAGAGTTACGAAAGTATATCATTTGGTTGTGCCCGTTTTATTTTTGTCATTTTGGCCTGTAATATATAAATATACTATTGCGACCCACTTCTTTCTAATTGTGTTGGGCATTTTATGGATCATCTGTGTCTTATTTGTTATTTCACCGCAGGCAAAATCAGCTTGTAGCACTGTTTAGAAAAGTTCTGTACAAACAAGTTTTTAGTATCATCTTCATAACTACCAGTTCTCTACAAAATGTCCTCGGCTTTAGAGACACATTACTGATAATGAATGATAACTTATACAGTCTTACTAAAAGCCCTAAATGTAATCAGATCTCACCATAACAGTATGGCAATACTTTCAAAATAAAGTCATGTTAAAATAAATGTTCAAACATTCACATTGACCATTTAGTCATATCAAATGCAACTGCAGCGAAAATGGCTGTAACTGCAATTTAGGTGTTATGATTTTTTACTGAAATTATGTTTGGTACATTTATTGAATATTTCCTTAGTTAAAAAGTCAATTATGTGTTGAGTGACTATCATGGCCCCACAGCACTTATGTAAAAGAGCTGGAATCTCATTGTATGATCTCAAAAGTAAATGGAAAAGGAAATTATTTCTGAAAAGATTTGGGATTTTTTTCATACTACGCGGAGTGAGAGGAAATTCCCCAGCCACTGATGCCTCAGCTGCCAGCCAGTGTAATTTGGGCTTTTCAGTGTGTCGGCTCTAGAAGCCACCTTGGCAGAGGCAAAAGGTCCGTTTGAAGCAGTTAGCCCGTTCCAAACCCCTCGCCGGCAAGTACAATAGTGTGCTGTTTCATGGCAAGTTTCCTTTTTTTTTTTTTTTTTTTGCTCTACTCCCAAGTAGAACAAAGCCCACAGTCAGCTGCAGAGCTGTGGGACTCAAGTGTCTAGTCCAGTAACACTTCAGCCAGGCCCCAGTCCGGCTGAAGTGTGGGCTTAAGCTGCGGCAACGTTTAAGGATGGTCTCGCTACTTTATATGCCACCTTTCTGCCGTTTTTAACCGGCCGTGTGAGTCTGTATGCGGAAGGGACGGTTGTTCATCCCGGGCTTATTGAGAAAACACCCGGTGCTAATTTGATATGAAGTCCTACCCAGGGACGCAAGCTGCTCTCTGATGGCGCTGACCCACTGCTGACAGAGAGTCCCATCTGGACAGTGGAAGGTAACGTCGCTGCACCGCCAGCGGTGCCGACTTGTCCTCTCCACATAGGACACTGCAGGAGTGTGCGTGTGTGTAGGGGTGGAGGGGGGGAGGTTTAGTGCGCGCGCACACACACATACACACACACACACACACACACACACACACACACACACACACACACACACAGTTAGTATACAGATAATCATAAGGGAAGTTCACCATCTGTACGCAGTAAAACTGTTACAGCAAATTAATCCATAAAGACTTAATACTTCAAGGTGTGTTCATCCTACAACCATTCAGTATTGGCAAAGGAAAACACATGTTCATAAATGAAGTACAGCAGAACCAAATTATCATAAATATTAACAGCATTTTAATGCAAAACTCAAACGCTTTGCATTAAACTTGGAAGTTTTTCTTGCAGCTGAGGAAAGCACGGCTTGATTCTTTCAAATAATTTTTTTCTGGGGGGCTGGAGCACCATGGCGGCAGGATTTGAGCAACCATGCGATAAGAAGTGGCTCCAGTCATTCCAGCTGTGTACACTTTACCTGTGAATGAATACATGCAGACCTCGCTGGGTTTCTGGGGCATTTTCTGCCACCTCCCATCATTTTTGGCCGTACTGGTTTTGTCCACGTCCACCTCTTGCACGGTTATGATCTCTGACACGGGTACGCTGTGGCACACACCTGTTAAAAACAAAAAGACACACAAGCAAACAAGATTTATTTCTAGCAAGAGACCGCATCATAGGTCAAGCTCATTTATTTGCCAAGTTATTTTAAAGTGAAAGATAAAAAGGACACAAAATGGTTGAAGAACAACACTTCGACTCAATACTGTTAATCAATGGACAGTATTGACCTTTGCAATATGGCTCCAAACCGGGAGATTTGAGATGTGACATTTTGCCAAATGGTGGCTTATATAAAAGCTGCAGGAGGATGTTCCTCTCCTCTGGTGTCCCGCAAGACAACCAGCTATTGTTTGTCCCCCTTTCCCCATTCTCAGCCAAACGAGGCAAGACAGACTGTATCAATTACCCTCTTGGATAGCTTTGCGCCGATAAAATTTAATGTCATGAGATGGGAGCTGTAATGGAACAATTAGCAATTTGATTTCGGCGTGAAGGCGGTCTCGCTGTGGCTAGAACTGCAGGAGCTGTGCGAACAGAACTGTAAACAACATTTACATCTTGCTAAAGAATCACGAGGAAGCGAGGCCAGTTTAAGCCAGGGGAAGGAAATTAAGCAGCTTAATTACAGACTTCAATTAATAACTAATACATATTCAAAGGCAGGTGAAAGACAAATTTGTTTCTAATTTTGGTGCATAATAATTACTGTGGCAGGTATATGGGCTACACAATTACTTGGAACTATATACACACACACACACACACACACACACATATATATATAATCCAGTGAGTCAAGTAAATTCGTTATGAGACAGTACAAGCCTGTTTCATGCCATAAGCAATCACCAGCTGTCCTGTTCTCAGGGCCGCAGGGATGCTGCAGCCTATCCCAGCAGTCAATGGGCGGCAGGTGGGGAGACACCCTGGACAGGCCGCCAGTCCATCACAGGGCCTTATATAGTATGTCTAATATTCACTCAGTATGTTTCTATACATTTCTTTCACTCCATATGTGTCTATATATGTCTAATAGTCACTCAGTATGTTTCTATATCTAATATTCACTCAATATGTGTCAATATATGTCCAATATTCACTCAATGTGTTTCTATATATGTCTAATATTCACTCAATATATGTCTAATATTCACTCAATGTGTTCCTATATATGTCTAATATTCAGTCAGTGTGTTTCTATACATGTCTAATATTCACTCAATATGTTTCCATATGTCTAATATTCACTATAATATGAATATTCATATAATAGTCATAATAATAATTAACAATAATATACTATATCCTAATAACATTAATAATATTCACTAATATTGAAATATAATATTGAAACATGCCAGTTGGCCTTAAACTCCGGTTATGAAGGCCAGACAATAGACTGCGGCGATAGCTTTGAACAGAATCTGTCGACTCGCCTCATTGACATTAGCTGTCACAGCCCCTTCATTTACACGCTGCCAATTGTTATTTAAAGTGTTACGTAGGTGTTTCTGATGGGGACCTGGAGGGTAGAGGACAGTGTACACAGCGGAACAGAGAGAGAATGGGGGGGGGGGGCTTTCATGTACCGGAGAGGATTCTAGAAAACACCGATTTTTCCAGTAACCTCTAAAAGCCTTTCGGCTTCAGCCTAAAATGCATCATTGCAGACAGATTCGTGCACCTTGCTCTTTGAACAAAAGCCAGCTCTCGGTTCATCTGTGAAGGCAAACTAACCAGGCTAATGATTGTCTCAAAGGGGGACACAGGTGTAGGAGACACCTAACGCCCCGGGCCGGGAACACCTGAATAAGAAGTGCCACACAGTATCGGCCAACCTTGACAAAATGCTAGGATCCAGTCACCGGAGAGCAATTACTGTAATCTCCAATGGGAGAGCCAATCTGTTAACATTTAGGAAACGGCTTGCCCTCTTCGGCGCCGGCTCTGATATTGTCCTTAACATTCAGGCCTCGAATTCTCTATTTATTTCTGCGACCTTGGATAGTTCAGGCCAGACTGTCTGAAGATTTTCAATTCACTTTTAATTTTTTTGCCCGTGAAGTTTTCTTTTCAACTGCTTTCGCTGAGAAACTGAAGGTAAAGCGCGTTATTCTCAAACGCAATTTAGCAATATTCGCCGAGGAAAGGGACGCGCCGCCGTCCCGCTCTCGCTGCCTGAAGGTTGCTATGCGTGGACGGGCATTTATCATCAAGACGATTTTATTTCTATACCCCATTATCACAAATTACACATTTGCCTCAGTGGGCTTTACAGCAACATCCTGTCCTTAGACCCTTACTAAGATAAGGAACAACTCCCCAAAAAAAAAAAACCTTTAACAGGGAGAAAAAAAGGGAGGAAACCTCAGGGAGAGCAAGACGGATAATGTGCAATGGATGTTGTGTTTACACAATTTGCACAATACAGCATCGAAGGAGGATAACAGAATTATAATGAAGAATGAAGAATATGATGCACAAGAATACGATGTCCGGGTGGCACGGTGGCGCAGTGGTTAGCGTGGTCGCCTCACAGCAAGAAGGTCCTGGGTTCGAGCCCCGGGGTTGTCTAACCTTGGGGGTCGTCCCGGGTCGTCCTCTGTGTGGAGTTTGCATGTTCCCCCCGTGTCTGTGTGGGTTTTCTCTGGGTGCTTCGGTTTCCTCCCACAGCCCAAAGACATGTAGGTCAGGTGAATCGGCCATACTAAATTGTCCCTAGGTGTGTGTTTGCGTGTCGGCCCTGTAACCTGATCTCTAGTTATACTAACTTTCCTTTGAATAAAAAAGGTTATTGAAAATTCAAACTGATTGCATTAATTAGGGCACAATACGTAAGCCATGTTATGGCTGTGAGCCCGTACAGGCACCAATGCATGAGTCAGTGAGAGGAGCTTACATAACAGAAGCCCCCGGGGGAGGGTTAGCCTTACGCAGCCCCATAATGCTATGAAAATGGCCTACAATAACATGGAGTAGGATGGGGTGGGGGGGAGAAGAAAAAAAACTGTATCAGGTAACAGCAGGTCATGGATCAGTTTTCACAAACCGAGAACAAAAAAAATCTTTTCTCATGCAAAAACGTTTATACTGTGTTAAAAAGTACAGGAAGGGGGGGGGGGAGAAGTCAGAGAGGGCAAGGGGAATACGACAGCATGGCGCCTCGACAGGACTATTTCATGGCTTTACAGTAAGGATGAAAGTGTTCTTTTTCACGTCCAGGTAACACACCGGCTAGAAAAGGCTTATCAGCTCCACTGCATGTGACACAAGGGATTAGACGCCATTGCTGGTACACAAAGAGGAGAACGCCAGAAAACTGTTCTGTACTCCGCAGCCACGCCACGCTTCACTTTTGCATGGGATCATGTGGTCGTCGCTGGAGGACCCACAAAATTAATTCTGGAGATTGGACCGAGGCTTTAGGATCGCTTTGGCAGAGTAGCAGAGCTGTCGGCTGATAAAAAAAATAAAAAATGATTACATGTATTTTGGTGTATCCATCTTGTTTTTTTTCTCGATTTCAAATTTGCAACAGGCTTTTCGTGTAGTAAAGCGATGAGGGCGTCAATAGTTTTTGTGTGCGTCAAGCTTAAACAAAACCATATTTTGTTTTGCAGATACACACATGGGTTTTACTGGACAGTGGCAATAGTTGGTCGTGGTTACGCAAGCACTGGACAAAAGCATCAATTATGAGAAAAACAAGACTTCACCAAAAAACTGACGGCGTACGGCAAGAATCCAAGACACACACACACAGCGTTGTATGACCACTTATGTAAGCAGGTTTCTGCTGTATTTGATGTTTATTGGGGATGTAATGATGACACACCGGGCCAATTGACAAAAATATGAATAACTCTGCAGTCAAGTTAAAGTTGACGATACGGAGCGGGAGCTTTAAAACAAAGTCAACTTTTCTTGCAAGGCAAGAACATTTTCCCCATGATGAGATGTCCACTTGCACACTACTCTATTTAGCACATGCACTACGTCAATGTGGTTTTAAGACGAAAGAAGGAGGCAACTTGTCCTTGTTAGACAAAACTTTTCCATTTTAGAAAGTGTAAAATGGATATACAGCGTTTCAGAAATGAAGTCCTCATAGTGACTCCCATCAAATACAGCTGTCAGAAGCACTTTTGACAGGTCAAACCTTAATGTACACATCACTCTTGCCGGTTTGTGTCTCTGTGACCAACGCATGGCGGTAAAGACAGCTCCTACCTGACGTTTCTCTGCCAGGGAACTTTAAAAGACAGACACCTGGAGGAGAACAACAGGGTTACTGTAATCTTGCTGAGTAACATGGTGAAATTCAAAGACTTTGCCATTCCCCCCCAGACACCTAGAACTTTCAAGGGGACTCTGTGTAGCACAACTTGATACAGTGCATGGCACCAACACTATCAGGGTTATGGGCTCCATTTTCTGTCCAGCTCTACAGATGGATTATACCCCTAATCCTGCACACACACCAAAAACGTCACGAATGCCAGCAGTCATTTTGGGAGCTAGTACTGTTTGCCGCAAAGAACCCTTTAGCAGTCGCCGCCGGTGGGTCGGATCATACAAGCCATTCTGCAGCCGTCAAGCTTAGTTCTGCCGAAAAGCCTATCCAGTTTGTAGTGAATATTTTATAGTGGAAAGCGATCCCTGTCTGCACTCGGTTGCTACTTCAGCTCATCATCACTAATTTGCATAAAGTTAATCACAGCTCATCTTCAAACTGTCGTTTTGGATGCTGGCATCGCGCTGCCGCCAGTGTTGGCCGCTCCTTATCGCCAGCTCTCATTGAAAATGAATGGTTGCTGGCTGCTTTTGTTGCCCCTGTGCATTTGGTGTGGGCGCAGGGTAACGTTGCCAGGTTTATGGGCTCATTGCCCTGTCAAGCTTAATGATATAAGCATGGCATTAACAATGCCATGCTTAGGGGTTTCCTAAACAGAAAGGCATGGCATGGCACCAACAGCGATTCGTAAGACAAGTCCATGGTTTTAATATGGAATCCTGGCAATTTTTTTCCGATGCTGTCTGGTGTAATGATTAAAACCACAACTTGTCTAACTCACTATTAATGTAGGCCCATGTATTCATTGTACAGTGATGTGCTTTAAATATGGGTGCTCAGATGGCCTATTCATTGCTAAAAAAAATAATATCAATAATCTTGAGGATAGAAATCTTCTCATTTTCTGCAGTTCCTCATTTGGAAAAGGTAAACTCCCTGAAACTGAATCAAATTAAGCAAGAGTGAGTCCTGATTAAATCAAGTGCTTTGTATTCAAGTCTTCGATCGACTTTTGATAAAGTATAAGCACCACTTTAGTGGAAATGTGTTGCGAAACAAGGCCATTCAATCAAGAAATGTCCACTGTGAGATGAGATCTTGGGCCATGTAACGAATTTCAGCCAGAGAAAAAAAAAAGAATTATCTAACAAAATGTGAGGAAATCCATTTAATCCAAAGGTCTCAGAGAGCAAGAATAAGGGATAATGATTCCTGCAATTCTCATTTCCTCCTCCACCAGCCAAGATTATCTCACTAACACTATCATAGCTTTTTTCTTTTTCTTTGGGGGGGGGTGATAAAAAAACAAAACAAAACTCATCTACAAAGTTTGCTTGGCTCTCACTTCTCCATCATACATGTCCATTATAAGAGTATTTTATTTCATCTTTACTCAGGTCACTCAGTGCCACTGACCTTTGACCCCCTTAATGGAATATTGGTCACAACAATATTTGTCATATTGCTGATCAAGGAACTGAAACTTGATCTTCTGTTTCCCTCATTTTAAGTCACTAAGGTTAAGAGAAATCACCTTGTAGCCCTAAATGTAAATGCATGACGGCATTTCCACAGCTCTCCACATCTTCCTTCCCAGACCAGTCCAGATAACTCTGAAATGAACAATCATCTATGGACGAATTGGCTTATGAGTAACACCGATCCATCATAAACTAAATGGCGAGGGCTCTCTTAACAACTTCATATGCTACCCGGTAAGGTAGCATGGGAAGATAAGGGGCCATGAAATGGGAAGGACATGATTTGCGCAACACGCTACCAGTAGCCTGAATGAGTATTTATCTAAGATATACTGTTGTAGGGTATCATTTAGTAGGAATGATGGGCCAATTCCCCTTTGTTATGATTATGATGTAAAAAAAAAGATTAAATCTTGAACAAATGTTTCTGGAGGCGATCTTAACGTTCGACATAAATTATCTCTGGGGGTGGGCCTCAACAACTGCATAGTCAGAGTTATTACAATTTCCATCTTTACAGTTACTCTTCTGTCAATCTATTTGTTTTCTCTCCACCTGGTCTCCCTCTGAAAGACAGAATATGTGATGATTAACTCAGTGAAATAAAAAGTTATATAAGATACACAGACAAAACAGGCTACGTTTATCTATTTATAAGTATGCAAAATGTTTATTTTCTTACACATACATGTACATACAGTTAGGTACATAAGTATTTGGACAGTTACACAATATTTGTAATTTTGCCCCTGTACACCACCACAGTGGCTTTGACATGAAGTATTTGAGATGTGATTGAAGAGTAGACTTTCAGCTTTAATTTAAGGGGTTGGATAAAAATATGGCATTAACTGTTCAGGAATTACAGCCATGGCTATACAGGCTCACCCCATTTTCAGAGGCTCAAAAGTAACTGGAAACAAACATAACTATGATTATAACAATTATATTTAACGTTTGGAGGAAAATCCTTTGCAGTCAATGACTGTCTGAAGTCTTGAACCCATCGACATCTTCAAATTCTGAGTTTCCTCCTTTGAAATGCTCTGCCAAGACTTAACGGCAGCTGCCTTCAGTTGCTGGCTGTTTGTGGGTCTTTTGGCCATTAGTTTGATCTTCAGCAAGTGAAAAGCATGCTCAATTGGGTTGAGGTGAGGTGACAGACTTGGTCACTGATGAATATTCCACTTTTCTAACTTGAGAGACTGTTGGGTTGCTTTCGCTGCTTATTTTGTGTCATTATCCATCTGCAGTGTGAAGCGCCATCCTCTCAGTTTTGTGACATTTGGCTAAATCTGAGCAAATGGCATATCCTTATAAACATCACAATCCATCCTGCTACTTCTGTCGGTAGTCACATCATCAATAAACACCAATGACTAAGTTCCACTGGCAACCATACATGCCCATTTCATAACACTACCTCCACCATGTTTGACAGATGATGTGGTATGCTGAGAATCATGAGCTGTTCCTTTTGTTCTCCACACTTCCCTCTTCCCATCCTTCTGGTACAAGTTAATCATTGCTTCATCTGTCCAAAGAACCTTGTTCCAGACCTGGGTAGATTTTTAGGTGTTTTTAAACACAGTCTAATCTGGCCTTCCTGTTCTTAAGTGACACCAATGGTTTTCACCTTGTCGTAAACCCACTGTATTTATTTTCATGCAGGCATCTCTTGATTGTAGACTTGGTCAATGATACCTCTACCTCTCAAGAGTGTTTTTGACTTCGCTAGATGTTGTGAATGTGTTTGTCTTCACTAGGGAAAGAATTCTGCGATCATCCACTGTAGATGTGTCCCATGGTCTTCCAAGCCTTTTGGTGTTGCTGAGCTTGCCAGTGCATTCTTTCTTTTTAAGAATGTACCAAAATGTTGATTTGGCCACTCCTGAAGTGTTTACTATCCATCTGATAGATTTCCTTTGCTTTTTCAGCCTAATGGTGGCCTCCATCACTTGTATTGATACCTCTATGGACTTCATGTTGAGAGTTCCGATGAACAGCTACCAAATGCAAATGTAAATACTTGGAATGAACTCCAGACCTTTTATCTGCTTAATTTGTCATGGGATAACGATGGAAAAGGTCTTACTTGCCTATGAAACCACTTGTTAGTCAAGTGTCCAATTCCTTTTGATCCTCTAAAAATGGGGTGACCATGTATAAAACTGGCTGTAATTCCTGAACGGTTAATGCAATATTTTGTCCGACCCCTTAAATTAAAGCTGAAAGTCCACACTTCAATAACATATTGGTTATTTCGTTTCAAATCCACTATAGTGGTGTACAGGGGCAAAATTACAAATATTGTGTCTCTGTCCAAATACTTATGGACCTAACTGTACATGACAAGTCTGGCCTACCTGGCAGGTTCAAGGCTTGGATTTACCCCGAGTCTTCTGGCCTATGTTGGTTTACGAGGTAACCCTGTCGACAGTGGAGACCTTGGAGAGGAAGATCAGTAGTTACCTCCAGAGATGGCTGGGTCTGCCCAGCAGCCTTAGTAGTGCAGCACCGTATGGGAGGATAAACAAACTCCGGCTCCCTATCAGCTGCCTCGACTAGGAGTTTAGGGTTTCTTGCACAAGAGAGGCACTGCTCTATCTGGACTCAAGGACTCTAGTAGAGTGGAATTAGCAGGCATTATGGTGTGGACAGGCAGGAAGTGGAGAGCCCAGGAAGGCCTGGAGATAACACAGAGTCTCGGCAGAGACACAGGGCTTTGGTGGGCACAGTGGCAACTGGATGGGCAGGGCTGGGAGCCATCCCACAACCTCGCTATGATAAGGCCCATGGCAAGGACAAACACCATATCTAGTCCTGGAGGAGGTACAGACAGGTGTTGAGGAGGAAAGGACCAGCAGAATGGTGGGTATGTGGCAGCAGGGAGCATGGACAAGGTGGGAGGGTGCGCTGGAGAGGAAGATATCCTGGGCGGATATCTGGCAGGCAGAACCAAAGTGGATCAAGTTCATGGTACAAGCTGTGTATGATGTTCTACCTAGCCCTGCAAATCTCCACCTCTGGGGCAAGACTGATTCTCCATCATGTCCTCTGTGCCCTGGAAAAGGTTCAATTGAGCACATCCTCAGCAGCGGCCCATCTGCCCTCAGGGAGGGCCATTGCCGCTGGTGACATGACCAGGTGCTGAAGACAGTTGCAGAGGCCATCTCCAAAGCTGTGGCCAACAACAAGCAAGCCTGCGGACAGAGGAACATTGCCTTTGTCAGGGCTGGTGAGCAGCCTGTCACAGCCAGTCTCCTCACCTCTGCATAAGACTGGGAGCTGCAAGTCGACTTGGGGGAGCAGCTCAGGTTCCAGGACAAGGTTATGACAACTTCGTTGAGGCCAGACATAGTGCTATCATCAGCCCCTCCAAAACAGGTGTTCCTTACAGAGCTGACGGTTCCCTGGGAGTACCGAATGGAGGAGGCAAATGAGCGGAAGCGGTCCAAGTACCATGAGCTGGTGGAATAGTGCTGGAGGAGGTTGGAAGGCGCGTTGTGAGCCCATTGAATTGGGGTGTAGCGGCTTTGCTGGCCACTCACTGTGCAAAGTGTATGCTTTACTTGGCATCACCGGGGCTGCTAAAAGGAAAGCCATCAAGCCATGGAGGCTGCAGAGAGGGCCTCCAGATGGCTTTGGATCAGAAGGAGTGATCTGTGGGCCAATGCTGCTGGGACAGCCAGGGCCTGATCAACCCTGGCTGGGTCATCTGAGCGAAGGTGTATGATGTTGAAAGATCGGAAACACCCGAGGACCTCAGGAAACATCACTGATTATGTGTCCCTGTGCATCCTAGGATGTATCTTCGAATCATTATACGTATATGTGCTACATTTTCTCACCAAACTTATAAAACATTCACAAGCACAGATTTAATTTGCAGTCCATTTAGTATGTTGGCTGATACCAATCCCTTATAAGTGAAAAGTGCATTCACAGCACAACAGACGACCATCAAGTGATGCTCATAAATCCCTATCTATGGGGAAGACAGGCCCTCAAAGCTTACAGAAGAGTGAAATAGCATCCAACAGAGAGAGAGATAGATGAGGACTTCTCAGAGACAGAGTGTGACGTTGCATTTAACAATGTGCCATTTCAAAACACATTTCCTTCAGCGGTGTTAAGCAGTAGTTTAACTGCACAGGACAAAACATTATGAGGAAATAATTGTGAAGATTATTTTAGTTTTCTCAACAAAGCAGTGTTTGTGAGGTAAAAAGAAAATGTTTTGACCTAAGACTGATTTAGATGAGACAATAGCTGCATACAGAAAAAGGAGTTCAGTCAGAGAAAAAGCCTACTGATGGTATTCAGCATATTAGGGAGTAAATAGTTAACAGAGGGTTGCGATATACCAAAGTGATCACTTACCTCCTTTTGAAATGTGCCTGTAAGCAAAAATCCAAGTACTGATAGGACCTAAATGTGCATGGGAATGAAACAAAACGGATCTCTGTGGTAATGCTATGAGGTCAGATTTCTAAATTCATAGCATCAGTAAAACATGATGCAGTATAAGGAAAAGATTCACAAGCCATTTCTCAGCAAAAATAAGGAATGAAAAGAAATTCAACCAGTTCCTAAACACTTGCTCGATCGGTCTGAAGTGTGCCTCATGTCATGTGATGTCAGCCATTGCAAACCATAGCCATAGGGCGCATTTGCCCTTTTTATAGTCTGACACTTTCTTGGGGCTAATTAATACTGGTAATTTTGACTGTTGTTTCTGATGTTAAACTTATTTCTAGAGGCAAATGTCAAACCTTTAGCAATTGTTGTATAATATTCTGTGATGCAAATACTTAGCAACAATTTATAGGTCATTCTTAAATAAAATCCATCTATCTATTATCCAAACCGCTTATCCTGCTCTCGGGGTCACGGGGATGCTGGAGCCTATCCCAGCAGTCACTGACAATGACTGCTCCAATTTACCAAAAATTTAACTTAACATGTAAATTGTCCTAATTTATGAACATCCTTTGATCGACTGCCTCCGAATTTAGATTTTAGATTCAATACGCAAAATTAGATTTAGAGTCTGCATGTTAAATTAACGAGTGGTCAGGAGCTCTCGTAAAGCAGGGGTCCCCAACCTCTTCTGCACAGCGGACCGGTTTAATATTTACAATATTCTGGTGGACCGGCTGGCGGGCAAGGTTGTTAATCACGACCAGAATATAGGTTGGGTTTATAAGTCAGTAGCATCATAACATTTAAGTAACGTTTGGATATTAAACACACAGCGCATACTTCCCTCGCATGAATTTATTAAAAACATTGCAACTCACCAATATCAGTGAATCAGTGGGAGCCCTGGGCTTGTTTCCCTGCAACAAGACGGTCATGACACGCAAGTCATCGGTGGTAATAAAGCCATACTTAGGTACAACTCATCATATTTCCTTTAAATTAAGCTTTCTTTTGTGGTAGTCTCGGCCTGTGCTGTCTCTGAGTTATCCTCGTTAGACCTTTTATCTCCCCTACCTTTTCTGAAGAAACTCTCAAGCAATGCTTGTTTTTTACTCACGGTAGCTAGCTAGTCGCAACATGCCCATCGAGGAGGTAAGCGGGTGATGACCAACTGATGACCTCGCATGCATTGCATTACTCAAGTTCAACATCGGTATCCTCATCCTGTTGTGGCATGACAGGGAATGGTGAGGAAAGGCGCAGCACAGACAGAGTGTGACAAGGTCACTATAATTACCACACAAAGAGCTTATTATGTTATGTTTATTATTCAGGTTTTCTTATTTTTATTTACTTATCTATTTTTGCTGAATCATATCCTTTCCTCAAGGCCCGGTGCCAGTCCATGGCCCATTGGTTGGGGAACGCTATTGTAAGGCACTAACATTTTCTGAAACCAATCTAACTCCCAAAAAAACTTTGATAAATACACTTCTTGTGAAAACATCAATACAAATGATTTGCAACGTTTGTGTCTGTATTCTGCTTGCAAAATTAGGTCCAATCTTTTCAACTGCATCAGCAAAACCTTTCATCTCTCTAACCGCTTTTAGGAAGGGAGGCAGACACTATTCAATTAGTGGAAAATACAGGCCGGGTTTCATAATCATCCTACTGCCAAGTTCATGTAATGAACCGTTTGCAAAATAACTGCTCCCATTTTTGTTCCTCACTGGTCCCCTGTATCATGTGACCACCAAGCCGCTGCTGACCTAGTGACCCAATATGACAGACAATACCTGAGATTCATCTGGAAATAGGGCAGTCATGGAATATTCAACCACCCCTGACAGAGGCATCAATAGTAAACTGATGCAGGAAGAGGAGCATCCAAGTTCATGTCCTCATTGCTTTTGGGGTCCGTGCATCGAGACGATCTGCTTACTGACATATAATGAATGACTCATCCTAGCCAAAAGTGATGTTCTTGTTGGCATCCATTTTGTGCATGAATGCACGCCACAAAACACACAGTTTTCTATTGCATGAGGGCAGAGGCCTGATTACAGTGTGCCCATTCACTTTAAACTCAGTGTAAGGCCAGTCTATCAACATATCGCCAACAAATCTCCACATTAAAGAAAAGAGAGTTAATGACTGAGCAGCGTTTTTAAAAATAGAATTTCCTTTATTTTTGATTCCCTCTCATCAGCATCTCCTGTTCTTTGTTGCGCATTTTATGCACGGCTACTTCTCAACTTAGCATTTGATTCCAGTTTCAGTTGTTTTTGTCATTTTGTTTTGTTTTGTTTTTTTTGTGTTTTTTTTTGGGGGGGGGTATATTCAATCAGAAAATCAATGTAAATATGGTATTGCTAATTGTCCCCTGGAAAATAAAATTAAGATGTTTTGGTTTCTAAAATCTGACTCTGACATCAACCAACCAGATTGTTTGGCATGTCAGTCTAAGAAGGAGCAAGAGGCCGCCAGATGGGACTGGAGGAGTCTCTTAAGTTACAATTGCTGTTGCCACTCTATAATTTTTATTACCCACTTCATCTTTACAATGCGCCATGTTATGTTTCTAATCAAGTCCTGCCACATCATGACCTATGCTTTGTTAAACTCACAAAAAGAGAATTTTGTGGGTTTCGCCTTGGTAGGACCGTGTAGGATTTTTGTTACAAGGTCCCAGACAGAGCAGATGGTGCTATTTGCAAGAATTAACCCATGACCACCAGATAGCCATGGAAATGCCAGAGTATGTAAGGTCAGAGCAAACCCGTTGACCCAGACACAGATCCTCATTTATGAAGCACCAGTGGTGATAAGTGGGGCTGCAAATGAAAGACCACACAAGTCCCCTTCTTAATGGCAATTGTGTGACTCCAGACTAAACAAGGTAGAAAGCCTCTCTATCTCTTTCTCTATACTTTCCTTGAATTGGTCTATCATGCATGATCCTTCAATGGTCATGGGTACGTTTGTCCCATTTATTCATATGGCTCTAATCAATATTGGTAGCTTGTTGATGTTGTAAAACCGAGATTGCATTCTACTATTGCCTTCACTGAACAAAACTAAATAATAGCAAAATATAAATGCATAAACTGTAAATTACTGACGACGAACAAGATTTGAGCTTTGGTTCAATCAATTTCTGGCTTTAGTAAGGCATTTTTCCTGTTCACTACTACTGACTGAAACAACCCAGAAACAGAAATCATTTAAAGGGCATTTTTAGATTCAGTGCACTTCTCTTTATAAAACAAGACGTACCAAAGAAGCATCTGAGCAATCTGTTAATGATCCCATGTCTGACTCATAAATTACCATGTTTGTCTATTTATTTTCTAGACTGAAGTCAACAGCCAATCAGCCTCATCTGAAAGTGTAGAAAGTTAATCCTGAACCAGAATGTAGTTCATTGGTGGAACGTTCCTGTCAGGATTAGGTGACCCTTGGGCAATTTGAGTTCATCCTTTCCAGCTTTTGCTGTAACTGATAGCCTAATGCAGTCAGACATTTCAAGGCTACTTTAAATATTCATAATACTCCCTTTCATTATGCCCTGTCCTCCAGGCTTAGGGCAATTTAAGTGTGTGCGCACGCGCACGCACACACACACAGTTTTAAAACATTAAAACAACCAGGTCCTAATCCTAGGGCAAAGTGGACACATGTAGCAGACCCTGCATTACAAGTAGCACTGTCACCTGTGACCTGCTCAGCAACACAATGTCCAAGTAGAGGTCAGGCATACAAGCAGTTGAACCGACAGTAAAGTATTTTTTTTTTTTCATTTGAAATAAATAATATTCTACCCAATCGAAATGGTCCCTATCTGTGTTGCATCACCACCGGTGGTCTGACATTTTACCGTGCTTGTGGAAATGTGCTACCATTGTTACAGACACTAACTAAATCCAAACCTGCGCATGCGCAATAACACTTAACAGGACCACAGGTAACGTGGGACGTCACGACACCGGTCTGTCATCTGTCTGTCTGTCCGTCCAAACGGTTTGGACGGACAGACGAGTTGGTGCGTCACGCTGAAGGGGCCACTACTAGGTAGAGGTTGAACTATATATATATATATATATATATATATATATATATATATATATATATATATATATATATAGTAGCTGTTAGAAGGAACAGCTTGTTTCTCGCTGGACGCGGAACTGCGGCGGTGCCGGGCCCCCGCGGGAAAACACGGGAGCCGCCGGGGACGAGCGCGCGGTGAAAGTAGCGGGTCAACAAAAGCGGTCGTCGGCTGCCCTCGTGAACACCCGCGACCGTCCTCCCTTAGCGCGAGGACGCACGCCGCGCCGCTTACCGAGCTTAAATGGGTGGTAAACGCCTCCGGAGACGCGCTTCTTCTTGGCCGGCGGCTCCTTCCATGTCAGCAGCGCACGGTTGAGCGCCACCTCGCAGACGCCGTGTTTGAGCCGGAGCCGAGATGACAATAGCTTGGGTTGTTTCTCCATGCCGTCACCCCAAACATCGGCGGGCGCAGAGGGCGTCGGCGTTATCTCTGCGTGCGCATCGCTCCGCTGTCCTGCCGAGTGACACAACGACTTAAAAAGGGGGACATGAAGATACCGTCTTTCTTTTTTCTTTTTTTTTGCCCCTCGCACAAATCCGGGTTTGGATAGCGGTTTCTCTCCCCGACCATCCGGGATGTGGGACGGGTTTAGCGCCGCACGTAATGGCGTCATCACGTATTCTAATTCACCCGCTACGCCGAGAGACTGCGGCTGCGCCCGTCCGCTCGCCGCCGGAACTGCCGCCAGCCCCGACATAGCGGGACCTCCGGCCCCTGAAAACAGCGTTTATCTCTGTCGTTCACACACGTTGCGGGCCTCCCCGATTGTCCGTCTCTTTTGACTTTTCTATGCCGCCGCTCAGTGCGTGCGATTTATCAAAATGGCGGCACAGAAATATTCCCTGGTTATTTGTAGGTTTTTCTTCTTTAATGATTAAATATCTACACATGTCTTGAGATTAAACACAAACAAAAGTGCTACCCTGACTTGGTTTTTGCCCCCCCCCCCGATCGTGGGCGACTCCTCTTCCACAGCCTGTGTCGCCACGGGGTTAACTCTCACATACACATACACACATCTCTCAAAATAGAGACACAATTTAGCGTATTCGAGTAAGAAAATCCCCAAAACGAGAGGAATCCCCCACCAGTGCAGTAAGAGACTTGAAATAAATAAGGTTTTATGAAACAAGACGAAAATCGCTTGTTTACTTGAAAGACAGAACCTCCCATTAAACCCCGCTGAAATTCAACTTGCAAGTGCAACCACCCATGGAAAACTAACCCGATCATCACTTGCAGAATGCATGCATTATGCATACTTCATTTTTGCAGATCGTGGGCCTGTAACATTAACACAATTTGTCCGTGAGTGGCTGGGTGTGACACACCCTAAAAGAGGCTATTTGTTTTCACCTTTTGAACAGAGCCTCACATAAAGTAAATCCATGTACATACCACAGGACATACACAGAGGACAGGGAGAAAACAATACTGCAGCGAATTTCCCCCCGAATTCGCTACAATACATTAACACAAGAGTTTAAAGGTTCGGTGAGTTTAGAACTTAAATGGCAAATGGATCAAAACTCCTTTTAACGTGGCCCGTCTCCGCGTGAAGGACCTGTACCTGA
The DNA here is from genome assembly GCF_029633865.1 of Lampris incognitus. Lineage (NCBI taxonomy): Eukaryota > Metazoa > Chordata > Actinopteri > Lampriformes > Lampridae > Lampris > Lampris incognitus. The sequence goes on along the minus strand of NC_079216.1, from coordinate 12,471,515 downwards.
GACCAGATGGAAGCAATGTGAATGTAAACTACTAATAAGACACGTTAGCCCCTAGCTAACGGGTCTGGCCCTTTAGCTGAGCGGTTAGCGATGTCGCCTTGTGGTGCAGTACACCTCGGATCGAATCCCACACCGGGCAAGATAAATAACCGGTTACATGAAGAATGGGTTAAGGGGGGTGAGTGGGATCCTGAGTTATTGTTAGTGCTCTACCTATCATGGCTTTGCTATTGACGTGGGGTGGGTAGGCACATTCCAACAAATGATTTAAAAATGTCCCTACCCAATGCTGAAACCAAACTTCCGCTCCTGCCTAGTAGCTGCCATTCAGTGCTGCTTCTCCCTGTCCTCCATAGGGGCCTCCACCCCATCTGGTCTGTTATGAAAGCGAAGCGGAGTTATCCTGTGTAAACTAGCAGCGAGGGAGACGCTGCTTTTCATACACCGTTGACGGATACTTGCCGCGGTTTAAGGTGGACTCGTTTTCAAGTCACTTAGGTTAATAGAAAATCGCTCTGTTTTACGACCACCTTAAATATTTAGTTCGTCAACTCGCTTTACCCCCCCATCGGAACTATGTGACGGGCTGGTGAGCCAACGTTACCTAGCAAGATTGTATTAAAGTTGGCTCAGTCGGCGTCAGCCTAGCGTCAACAGGTCTAGACAGAAAATATGATTATCCTGGACTAAATTACCGAATAGCTTTCTAATCAACCAAATCACATCTCCTTTCATTCTTTCCACACCGTCTCCAGATGAAGACGTCACATTTAACTGCTGCCGCGTGTTTATGAACTGCCGCTCGCTCGTCCAGCGAGCAATTTTTCAAGTGCGCATGCGTGGAACACGTCCGCGTCCACAGACGCCGAAATGTACTAGAGCCGTGTAGGCAGGCTGTCCGTGTCCGCTACTCGTCCGTGGCACACACACACACACACACACATATATATATATATATAGATATATAGATAGATATATATAGATAGATATATATATATATAGATTTTTTTTTTAGTATATCAGGGCCTTGCAATCAGCATGTATACCCATTCCCATTCTCAGGCAGAATGTGACGGCTGGCCAAACAGTATTGTATTAAGCACGATATATTCGGTTAAAAAAAAAAACAATAACACGATTTTGAAAGTGTGCATGTGGGTGGGCATATCCCTCCCCGTCTAGTGGAAATGACACCCCAGTGCATTGTTATTTTCTCCATCTGTATGGTTGGGCTGTGAGTAAACACTAAACTGGCACACTTGCAGTAACACTGCATACTCTGTTTCTGTGACTTCCATACATGGATTATTGAGCATGCATCAGGACAGTCTGCATACCCTGTTATTGAGAAATGTTGATCAGGGATATAGACTTTTTTTTTTTTTTGGCCAACACCTCTAGCAGCAAATAAACCAACAAATAACACAGCATATAAGGATAAGGAAAGGATCATGGATGCCCTTTACCTTTTTTATGTCCTGCCACAGCATTTTCATACATGTCAAACTGAGTTTGCATGCTAGGTTGAAAACAAGACAGAAATACCAACCTGTCTAATGGTATTTATGTGTACATACTCATTACTATATGCCCTTTCCCTTATTTTCTATCTGTCTAGTTTGTACAGCTCTAAAAAGAGCCCTAGCTGTTCCCTCTGAAACCTGAGAGGAGAGAGAGAGAAGTAACACCTAATCCATGTTTCCCTGCACTGCAATCATTATTAGCATGACAAGTAGCATCCTAAGCAGAGTGTGTTTACAAGGTTTTGGCCTCAATAAAACGTGTTGAAGGATCTTCTGTGGAAAGTTTATTTGGATCAAATGACACACAAGGTGTGGTTAATATTAACCACCAAAGCATGTCTGTTCTTGTAGTTTTGGGTGTGCACTATATCAGCTGATACAATAATGGCTTTAAGCACGGGGCAAAGTGGAGGTAAATGTATGCTTGTCTGCATAAGGCAAAACTGGAGGAGTAGGGCATATAAATGGGGATTAAACATTTATCTACGCCACAATGGACAACCTTGGTAGTCTTGACTGAAACTACCTCATGCTTAGCTCCCCTGTTTCTAAGATACTCACTGTGTTGGGTACTATCCTCCAATGAAATGCATTTTTAGAGAAAATTATTTTTATTTTGTCCAGTATGATGTCCATGGTGATAATAAACAAGTAAGCTCAGGTGAATGAGAATGGAATTAGCAATGATTGTTTTTCCTGGTGCACAGCAAAGAGGCATAGGAGAAGATCAGCAGCATCCACACTGACAGATGCATTTGAAATTAGAAGATGAAAGCCACTTTATTTTGTCATTGTATTACAACGAATTGTATTCTTACAATGAATGTGTTCTCTGCATGTGGCCCATCCTATTGTATAGGAGCAGTGGACAGCTGCGGCGCCCGGGGACCAACTCCATTACTTCTTTCCATTGCCTTGCTCAAGGACACAGAAAAGAGTATTAACCCTAACATGCATGACTTTTTGATGGTGGGAGGAAACCAGAGCACCCGGAGGAAACCCACGCAGACACTGGGAGAACATGCAAACTCCACACAGAAAGGACCTGGGACGGCCTGGGGTTCGAACCCAGGACCTGTGAGGCAACAGTGCTAACCATTCGGCCACCGTGCCGCCCAAGACTCAGACTTGGACAAGCCACGCAAAGGTAAGATTTTATATTTTATTGCAAACATTTTCAAACAATCCGTTTCACTCAGGTGATAAAAAAAAGGGGTTCGAGGATTTCAGAGAAGCTATGAGGTTGACAAATTTCGGTTGAGTGACCTTGCCCAACCCAGGTCAAAATGAGTTTCCGAGGAAATTGTCATTGCATTTGCAAACAGTGCTATGTGTTATTTATGTGTTATGCAAGTTTGTGTAAACATTGCTGTGGTTGCCTCTGTGTGGGTAAACAAGAGTTAAAATTACTCTCGTTAGAGTTAGTAACACACGTAAATCTTGAGTTACTTATGTGAACTTTTCCATCTTGGTAAAACTCCACCGCTATTTTGTGCTCCTTCAAAGCTCGCAAAGACAGATTTGCAAAGTCTGCTGGTGAAAATTCTCCCTAATTGGTTGCAATAACATCCAACATTTTTCGTACTCAAAGCACTCTCTGTCTCTCAGACTGCCACAGATGGCAGCCGCCATATGCTCACAGGAACATAGTTGCTCACTAAACACTTTCTTGTGCTGTCATGGTGTCTGCCTGCCTGCCTGCCTCACTACAAATTTTCCTCATCACATGTCATCTTTTGCAAACCCCCTTTGATCATTTCAATGACAGGAGATTTTATACGGCGAACTCTGACCTTTAACTCGGCTACTTTGATCAAGTCAGGAATCAGGAACAATTTATTTGTCATTTCCTCGTATGTACTAGTACGTACACAAAAGAAACGAAGTTTAGCTTCCCCCAGCCCACAGCAGTGCAGCACAAAAGAGAAAATCACATATCCAAAAACCAAAGAACTATCCCAAAACAACACCACCAAAAACATGCAGAAACAGAGAGAACAAAACAAAAACAGTCAACAATACAGTCCAACCAGTACAACACAGTCCAAAAACTCCACCGTCCAGAGAACGAACGCCAGCCAGGATGACTGTCGGAACTGCCGGTCTGGATGAGCTAGCAGTTAGCTTAGCATGCCCCGCTTCCGCATCCTGTCAGACCGCCCTTGGTGTTTCCTCTTCAGGTGCAGCTCCAGGCAGGGCCGTGGTCCATCGGATGTAGCAGACCAGGCTCCCTCAGCCGATCCAAAGCTCGCTGTCCAGCCAGACACTTTCGACACACCTCTCCCGCACTCCACACAACGACACAAATGCATACGCAGACAAAAACACGGCACAGTCGACGCTAGGCGAGGCTGCCGCCAGACCGCCTCGGTGTTTCCTCTCGGGCAGGGCCGTGGGCCAGCAGTTTGCTTAGCCTGCCCCGCTTCCGTGTCCTGTCAGACCACCTCGGTGTTTCCTCTCGGGCAGGGCCGTGGGCCAGCAGTTTGCTTAGCCTGCCCCGCTTGCCTCCTCCTCGAGCCCACAGGACGCGGCAGACCAAGCTCTCTCAGCCGATCCAGCGCCAGCTCTCCAAGCCATGCGAAATCGACGATCAAAATAAAAACTTCATGACACAAACTTAGATGTAGACATTGACAACGACACTGCATAATCGGTACTGGGTGAGGCCGCTGCAAACACGAGTCTGCGCCGCCGTCTTCCCACACTGTGCAGGCTAATGGCGAGAGAACCACGGCTTTCCTCTCGTGTCTTTCATCCTGCCAACATATACTCCAGTCAGTTGGAATTCTGGCCCGGACGTGAGTTGGTTTGCGGGTTGACATTAGATCTGCAGAACCTTTTGTCCTCAGGTACCTCCAATGGTTTTAGTTTAGCATTAGCTTGTCACTTCTGTGTTTGGTTCCTTGCCCTCCGTGCGCCCATTTCGGTTCTGATAGCTTTGCAAACGTTAGCTGCCCACTTCTCCTTACCACCCATGAGGCCCAGCAATCCAGGTCTAAAAGGAGGGAATTTCAAGAGATGACCAAAGTAGTCAACATTGCCTTTTGCCCTCCAAACTCTGCTGGTCCAACTGAAGAGGTTGAGTGAAGAGATGGTGTTACTCCATTAAATCTGTTTCATGTTTCATTCTCTGGTCATGTTTTATTATATAGGGCGGCACGGTGGCGCAGTGGTTAGCGCGGTCGCCTCACAGCAAGAAGGTCCTGGGTTCGAGCCCCGGGGTAGTCCAACCTTGGGGGGTCGTCCTGGGTCGTCCTCTGTGTGGCATTTGCAAGTTCTCCCCGTGTCTGCGTGGGTTTCCTCCGAGTGCTCCGGTTTCCTCCCACAGTCCAAAGACATGTAGGCCAGGTGACTCGGCCATACTAAATGTGTGTTTGCCCTGTGATGGACTGGCGGCCTGTCCAGGGTGTCTCCTCGCCAGCTGCCCAATGACTGCTGGGATAGGCTCCAGCATGCCCGCGACACGATAAGCGGCTTGGATAATGGAATAGAATGCTGCTTTCAATCCAAGTCTTAATCCAAAGTGAAAAAGAAAAGAGGCAATGTAGGTTATACTATACAACAGTAAAAAAATGCATCTCTATAAGACAGACAGACAGACAGACAGACAGACAGACAGACAGGTCGATAGATAGATAAAGCCCACAATGACTTTTTCCTTTCCCATAAAAAAGTAAGGTAATTTCTTCATCAAAACGACATTAACAGCCGACTTCAAGTTCTCATCCGGTGTTCCTCTGATTGTTCCTCCTTTCCTTCCCAAGTTGTGGATGAGAAACGCTGAGGCCACAGCTGCCGGACAGCCTCATCGGATAATGGGCAGCCTGCTAGGATGTGATTACAGCCGACAAGTAAATTACTTTGTAGTAATGTACAGCCCAGGAAAAAAGCTTGTCCTGAAGAACCGCCGTCTTGCACCCATAGGCGGGGAGGAAATCACAGCAGCTGGGCTAATTGCATCTGTCTAATTGCATATAATGGAGTTTGGTAGGCTACTTGATGGAATGAGCACGGAAGGAAGGGGGGGGGCGGGATTGGGAGGGGTTTGGTAGAGTGGGTTGTTTTTAATGAACTGACTTTCTCTTTTCCAGAAACGTAATTATTTCTTTCTGACAATGCTAATTATTTTTCTGAGAACGACACCGCTCTGTGAAGGCAGGTGACGGGTTTGATTCTCTCCTCCTCCTCCTCCTCCTCCTCTTCTTTTTTTTCCCCTTTTTCTTTCTATGCACACGCTGCCCATCCTGTCTCATGCAGTGTTGGGATTCATGCTGACACTTGGAAGTTTCAAGATGAGGCTTCAAGCAGTGGCTCTCTATAACTCATCAGTTGGACTGTATTAGCTGGCTATCCGCATATTCTCTACAGGAGCAGTCTGTAATATAGTGCCCCCTAGGGGAAGATTTGCTCGATATTGGAGTTGTCCAGTATCTTGCACTATCTTAACTTGCATCAGTCAGTACAGCAACAACATAAAACTTTTTCTTTCAACTATCTAGTTGTAAGATTTTAACTTCTGATATCTGAATAATTATATAACTCAATTTTTACATTTCCCTTTCGAGGAGGTAGCAAAAGTGCGACAGTATCTAGGATTAGTGGCAAGTGTTTAATATATAACATGGGAGTTTAACATTTAAACATGACAATTACCCTACACCACGTGCAGGGTTTAATGATTATCTGGCATCCAGATCTGCTGTATAAAGTGCTTGTCGTGAACCTCAAAAAGATGGATGGTAAAGGCCTTGATTTTATATATCAGCAGTTACAAAAACATACCTGTATATTGATATTTCCATATCTATTCCAGGAAATGTCTCACTGTTGGCTCACATTCACGGCCAATATTGCCTCTAGAATCCATGTTTAAAGATCCAGTTCTTGGCAAGCGGCACGGGAGGCGAAGAAATGGAGGCCAACTCAGATTAGACAAATCACCAGGAGCATTCTCTGATGTCAGCAGACGCTGACATGGCCATTCTACTTGCCAGCTGGGTGGCTGACCTGATAAGAATGCTCCCATAAAACGAATGGGGAATGGTTCGCAATCTGAGTTGGCAGTTCAGGATAAATCAAGTCCACGTCAGCAGGCCTTGGGTTGCCAGGTTGAGATTACCTGAGATGCCTTGCATCCCAGAAGAGTCTGGCTGCCGGCGGCGTGCAAGCTCCACTGGAAGGCACCTTCTCGCTGAAGTGACGGGTCTCCGCGCCAGGCAGGGGGAAGTCACACGGCCGTTCCTGCCAGGCAGTTTTATTCTGTATCCTGACGAATCCCGCCTCATGCACCAGGGTGCAGTCTGTCAGTTGGACATTTGAAGAGAGGTTAAGTTTAGGTATCTTCCCTGGAGCCGTTATGGAAACCCCAGAAAATAATGAAAAAAAAAAGCAGGTGGAGGCAAAACATGTGTCAAAATATGGTTGGAGAAAAAATAACAGTCAGACATAGATCCTCTCCTTTCTCTGTCCCAGGCTGTATGCAACAGGAAAACATGAGTGAAAAATGTGGGGGGAAAAAGGGGGGATAAACCACCTAAGAGGGTCTGGCGTGCAAGCGGTAATGTTCTACCAGTCAGTGGTAATGAAATGAGTCCACCGCTGTTAAACAAAGCGGCTAGCCTGTGTTTGGACCTGTCATTTAGATCTGCAAACACTCTCTTCCTTGGCAGCTGAGATCTGGTGTGGAGGTGTCTCCTGGTCCGTCTCTGTACCTCTGCCTATGCATTTGTCTTTTCTTCTCTGTCTCCCTTTCCACCTTTGGTTCAGGCTGCTTTCCTCTGTTTACCTGTATATCACTCTCTCTCTCTCTCTCACCCCCCCCCCCCAACGCCAAGACGGACCAATCTGTCCATCCATGTCCAGTGTTTGGTTTGGAGAGTACCGTCTCACGTCACACTGGTTTCTCTTTGGTTCTCATTCTGCTTATCTGGGTACGTGGTTGAGTTTAAACAATACTTCGAATTACAACTTCTGCGAATTAAGGCTAAAAACGTACAAGTATACATATGTGGAAAACAAAGGCATACTAACAGCAGGGCGGCACGGAGGCCCAGTGGTTAGCACTGTTGCCTCACAGCAAGAAGGTCCTGGGTTCGAACCCCAGGCTGTCCCGGGTCCTTTCTGTGTGGATTTTGCATGTTCTGCCTGTGTCTGCGTGGGTTTCCTCCCACCATCAGAAAGGCGTGCATGTTAGGGTTAATACTCCGGTCTGTGTCCTTGAGCAAGGCAATGGAAAGAAGAACTGGAGTTGGTCCCCGGGTGCTGCAGCTGCCCACTGCTGCTATACAATAGAGTGGGTTAAATGCGGAGAACACATTTCATTGTAAGACTACAATTGGTTGTAAGGTACAATGACAAAACAAAGTGGCTTTCTTTCTAATACTCTACTGCTGCAGTAAGTAAAACACCAGGAGCTGTGCAAGACATTAAAACTGAGAGGAAAAAAATGCGGTGTCAGTGTCTGAATCTGTATCTATCCTCTATGAACACATTTTGTAGTAATTCAAAATGGCAGTCATTTTTGGTCTCTGTCTATCTCAGTGCCTCTCTCTCTCTTTTCTCTCTCTCTTGCTCTGTGAGGTTCGGTTCCCTCTCGTTGCACTCGGATGTCAAAGGCCAATAAAATATATCAGATTTATGGCTCTCTATACCTGTGCGTTCCAGGATCTAGCTGTGCACGTACAGTGGGTTTTATGAAGACGGATTGCTGTATCAGATCTACTGGTCAGATCTGAGCATGCTCATATGATTTTGTTTGAGTAATAATTTGATCTGGGAACTAACCCTACATGGAAGTTCAAACTGCTGGGATGCGTAGGCCTGCTGACACTATACCCCAGTAAAGAGGCAAACGTTTTTTTTACACAATTCATACATCTGAATACCCTGAGAGGGGTTCCTTAACATTTTCATGCAGTGACCCATCTGTGGAAATACTTTTGGGCTTGAGATCCACCAATTTGTGCAGTAAATTTAGGAATTAATTCTCATTACCTGTCGAAAACTTCCTGCAGACTGGCGGTTCTGACAGTCGTCCTGGCTGGCGTTTGTTCCCTTGGACAGTGATTTTGGTTTATTTTGGGTGTTCCTGAAGTTCTTGGATGGGTTTCTGTCTTTGTGTTGTGCTGCTGTGGGCTGGGGGAAATGACATTTCATTTAATGTCATGTACGCAAGTGTATGAAGTGAAATGACAAAGTGTTCCTGTTGCTGATTCCTGAAAAAGTGAGAAAACTAACAAGCCTCTCTACAATGTTCATGACCGCAGTATTCCCCCTTTTAGCCTTCGGTCATGGCCTACTTATTATCAGATGAAACATAAAGAATGTCAACATCTGACATTTTGTTTACTATGGACCTCCCATGCCATGACCCACCTGGCACCCTGCTGCCGCCCACTTATGGGTCACCACCCATCGTTTGAAAACCACGGCCCAAAATGCCACGTTAGCCCTCAGAAACAATGTTCATGCACAGAACATACAAATTTTCTTCCCAAATTTCCTGAGAGCAGGGAATATCTCATGGTTGGCCCACTGCTCACACATACGACCGCACTCATGTCACACTGCCTGAATGCGCGCTATGATGGAAGGCTGAATCCAGGTGTACCATTTCTCTGTCAGGTCACCATTTCATAAGATGAGGCCTGAATGTTAGCGATCACTTTGCTCATTATGAAGTTAACTCGTTAATTAAGGTTCGGGAGCAGGGCCATGCCTCAACCACTCCTCCAATCACCTGGCAAGCCTGCTTATACGCCTGGGCTGTTCCGCTGGCGTCTGGACACTGCTTGGCATCCTCCTCATCATATTCTTCATAGATTTTTATAATTCCATTATAATTCTGTTATCCTCTTTCAATGTTGTATTCTGTAAATTGTGTAAACACAACATCCATTGCACGTTGTCCGTCTTGGGAGAGAGATCTCTCCTCTGTTGCTCTCCCTGAGGTTTCTTCCTATTTTTTCTCCCTGTTAATGTTTTTTTTTTTAGGGAGTTGTTCCTGATCCGATGAGAGGGTCTAAGGACAGGATGTTGTGTTGCTGTAAAGCCCACTGAGGCAAATTTGTAATTTGTGATATTGGGCTATACAAATATAATTGACTTGACTTGACTTGACTTATACCTGGTCAACCCATCCAGCACTGTTTGTCTCCGTTCTCTCGACCCCCACCCTCCCACTCCCTCCCTTCCTTGCGTCCAACCTCCAACCTCCTACCTCATCCCTCTGCCTACCCATCCTTCTTCACATCCTTCATACGCTCTTCCCTCCTTTTTTCTCCCCCCTTTTCAGGCACCATCTGGGGTGCATAGCTGGCTCGGGAAAACCATCACCTGAGATGGAACCCCCACCATGAATCTCCCCCTCTCCAGCCACCGTATGCCAAGATGTCCCAGACCGGCCTAATCAGACAACCTCCACATCCACCCACACCCTCACTTCCATCATTCATCCCCATCATCCAATACTTCCTCTCCTCATTAAGCCTGTAAACTCACATTGTTGTGGCGTGGTCCTTGCTAGTGAAGACGGTACACCCTGTTTCTCTTGGACCGTGAACGCCGGTAACGTTGTAGTACTTATCTCGGCATGTGCCATTGAGGGTTTAATTGTACCTATGCAACAGCGGCCTGTGGATCAAGCGATCTGATTGGCTGAGAGCCGTGCGTCGTCTCAACAACGCCTTGGCGATTTCATCGACTTAAACGTCTGCCACCTATTTCCGTTATGTCGCCCTTATGCTTCTGCAGAGCGGCTTGAGCGGAAGGAGGCCAGAGAAGAAAACGATCATGCGAGCGTATACGTCAGAGATAGGTAAGGATAATTAAAGTTAGCGAGGGCGATGCGTCGGCATGCATCGGTGACAGAGGAGGAGGACCGGAACTAACCGGAAGTTAAGGTGTCAACTGCAAGACCCACGGCATCGCATCGGCCCTCGACCGTGTGAAGGACGGACTACAAACGGGGCCCATCACACGTGTTCACCAGCAGGGCAACCGTCGTTTCCATGGCGACGGAGTGGCGTTTGTCACTCCGGTGTCACGCGTGATTTCGCGGACTGCCGACTTCCCGCCCCAGCGCTCCTCTTTCGCGCCTCCTCCGGTCGCTTTCCGCTTCCGCTTACCCGCCCCGTCGTCACGGATTGTTACCGTTTACACCCGCGTCCCATTCAGGGTCGGTACGCCGCGTCTCCCCTCTCTCTTTATCAGCGACCCGCTTTCTTCACTAACGTCTCCTCCGCCTTTACTCGACTGTTTCCAACCCCCCCCCCGCGCCCCCCCCGCCCATCCAAAGCCTTACCGGCTCGATGACATTATTATGATATTCCCATGCCGAAGACTTCCGTGCGAAACACATGACCAGTTCTCCCACAGTCACAGCTGGGGGAGCTGCCGGTCCGTATAACGCCACGGCTGCTGTCTGAAGCACGCGCGCGCACGCCCGCACGCACACGCGCGCTATAATTGTGGGAGTTGTTGGTTAACACGGAGACCAAAAAGAGGTGGTGTTTATTCGTCCTAGCGGAGCAACAATGGTAACTCTCCGGGTCCGGCTGTTAGAATGAATGAGATGAGTTCCAGCATGTAATGCAGCTCATCTAAAGCTCTTTGCAGGGCAAGGAGAGGGCACTCCTCCCCTGTGCAGAGCACGCCACGGGGCCATATTTCTCAAATATAGTACTGGCTGTGACGGCGCTGACGGCATTTGGCCGTTCTTTTTTGCTTCGGATAATAACCGTAATTGCAGAAAATGACACCTGCCAAACAAAAGAGGGTTTATCCCGCAGAAGGTATATTTTTCCGTGTCCGGGTCTCCCCCTTACTGTATTCTACCATCGTACCTGAAACAACATCAGTACTCACATAACAGCAAGTAGGAGGGCCACAGGCTGCAGAGAAAGTAGCCATAATACCAAATGAGACCATTGTTTTGCGTATTTGCCCACATACGTATATGCTAGACACGTGCATAAACAAACACAAATAACAACACACAATACCAGCTCTCGGTGCTTTGCGCAAGCACTCTCGCAGAGCACAGGGAGAGGCAGACAGCGAGGTGTCTCGATGACTGAGTCCTGTCAAGTCAGGAATTTGCAAGTGCATAGAGATCACATGCCACACTTCAGGCAGCAAGGCCTTGCTCACAGATGTGCATGTTAATGTTGTGTGTGTGTGTGTGTGTGTGTGTGTGTGTGTGTGTGTGTGTGTGTGTGTGTGTGTGTGTGCGTCGCTGTGCATGCATGCTTGCAACTAATATGTGATCATAGGCTTGTGTGTGTGTGTGTGCGTGCGTGCGTGCGTGTGTGTGTGTGTGGTTCTGATTGATGGGCTGGGGACCCAGCAGAGGGCCAAGCAGTTGCTCTTGAGCGCGTGACGGACGTCTCACACTGAGTGACAGAAAAAGAGCTTCTAGACACATCCCTCCCCTGCAGTGAGAAGGGAGACGTAGTCCCAAGGACAGAAGAGAGAAATGTTTAGCACCGGCCTGTCTGTGAGAGAGGGAAAGTTTGGGAGTAGATTTTCCCGGCAGTTACATGCACTGAACTTGTTTTTGCGAGTCACCGACCCAAAGCAACTGTTTTTTTTTGTTGTTGTTTTGTTTTCTCAACAGGACTAAGTGGTGAAACGGTGTGTCCCAGTTTCAACGTTTTTCTAAAGGAAGAAACTTCCGCAATGTGGTGTGTTAGTATATAGGACTTGATATTACTGGGTAAACCTACTATTACGGCATTATATTTGACACATTTTTTTCCAATTTTTTTTTTTTTTTTACAGTTTTGGCGGCACGGCGGTGCAGTGGTTAGCACGGTCGCCTCACAGCAAGAAGGTCCGGGGTTTGAACCTCGGGGTTGTCCAACCTTAGGGGTCGTCCTCTGTGCGGGGTTTGCATGTTCTCCCCGCGTCTGCTTGGGTTTCCTCCCACAGTCCAAAGACATGTAGGTCAGGTGAATCGGCCACACTAAATTGCCCCTAGGTGTGAATGTGTGTGTATGTGTGGGCCCTGTGATGGACTGGCGGCCTGTCCAGGGTGTCTCCCCGCCTGCTGCCCAATGACTGCTGGCATAGGCTCCAGCTTCCCGTGACCCCGATTGGGATAAATGGTTTGGATAATGTAATTTTTTCCCCATTATGCTACATTTCTGAGTTTAAAACCCCTCTTTTAACCTTGTGTATTTTGTCCATTATAACACATAATACACCATGTTATCCTGTTATACCATACCACACCATAATGCATCAACACAATATGCCATATAGTGTGTATATATATATATATATATATATATATATATATATATATATATATATATATATATATATATATATATATATATATATATATATATATATATATATATATATATATATATATATAATATCCACCAGCACTCTAGTAGCAGTATGGTGGCCCAGTGGTTAGCACTGTAGCCTCACAGCAGGAAGGCCCTGGGTTCAAACCCCATGCTGTTCCAGGTCCTTTCTGTGTGGAGTTTGCATGTTCTCCCCGTGTCTGCGTGGGTTTCCTCCGGGTGCTTCAGTTTCCTCCCACCATCAAAAAGACATGCATGTTAGGGTTAATACTCCTGTCTGTGCCCCTGAGCAAGGCAATGGGAAGAAGAACTGGAGTTGGTCCCCGGGCGCTGCAGCTGCCCACTGCCGCTATGCAATAGGATGGGTTAAACGCTGAGGACACATTTCATTGTAAGAATACAATTTGTTGTAACAATACAATGACAAATAAAGTGGCTTTTATTCATTCACTCATTTATTCATTCACTCACAGTATTTACACATCTACCCCGGTCAGCCTCTCTCGTGGATAAGAAGGGACCTAGTGAAAAACAGGAATATGCACGGGTGCACATCCTGTCTTGGTGCTGGTATGTCAAAGACACTCCAATTAATTATTCATATTTGATCATTAACGGAGTTTAAGCAAAGAAAAAAAAAGAAGTGTTTCTATGCTTTCTATATTCTGGGATCGCAGTCCATTTTGCAATGGTCAGGCCTCCTTAGCACACTGCGTCTTTGTTCACTGCGGATCCAGCAGCCAGCGGTATCTCTTCAGCACCTTATAATCCCATCTAGGCTACACAAAGGAGGATTAGCAGAAATCAGGTGCCAGACATGGTCTTATCGGGTTGCCCTCTGTCTCTGTCTGACTTCTTCTCTGCTTGCCGCACAGCAATGCAATATTTGGATCTAACAGAGACCTTTGTTATCGTCACAGTAATCGGTGAAAAGACTTTAACGCCATAATTATTTTTAAAACAATCCGACTCTGCAGGGGACGTTCGACAAAATGTTTTGTAAGCACACAGGCTAGACGGTGGGATCGTCTTATTTGGTGTATTTGATTCAAATCATACCCTTGTGTTCTCGGTATCTCGGGGTCTTGTTCACGAGTGAGGGTAGGATGGAGCGGGAGATTGACAGGCGGATTGGTGCAGCATCAGCGGTGATGTGGACGTTGTACCGGACCGTTGTGGTGAAGAAGGAGCTGAGCCGGAAGGCAAAGCTCTCAATTTACCAGTCAGTCTTCGTTCCAACCCTCACCTATGGTCATGAGCTTTGGGTAGTGACCGAAAGGGTGAGATCGCGGATACAAGTGGCTGAAATGAGTTTCCTCCGTAGGGTGTCTGGGCTCAGCCTTAGAGATAAGGTGAGGAGCTCAGACATCTGGAGGGAGCTTGGAGTATAGCTGCTGCTCCTTCGCGTCGAGAGGAGCCAGTTGAGGTGGTTTGGGCATCTGATTAGGATGCCTCCTGGGCGCCTTCCTTTGGAGGTTTTCTGGGCACGTCCAACTGGGAGAAGATCCCGGGGTAGCCCCAGAACTAGCTGGAGGGACTACATGTCCAATCTGGCCTGGGAACGCCTTGGGATCCCCCGGGAGGAGTTGGGGGGGGCGTTGCTGGGGAGAGGGACATCTGGAGTGCCCTACTTAGCTTGCTGCCACCGTGACCCCGCCCCAGAAAAGCGGCTGATAATGACATGAGACGAGATGAGATACCCTTATGTTACATGTCAGAATAGTAAAGGCCTCTTGTATACCCTGAGTATGCTGAACTCATGCATAATCTGCTGCACAGCATTATTATTTCCATTTTTTATTTTATTAATCCCAGTGGGGAAATTCTCTGCATTTAACCCATCCTAGCTGTGTAGCTAGGAGCAGTGGGCAGCCGCCGTGCAGCCCCCGGGGACCAACTCCAGTTCTGCTTTCCATTGCCCTGGTCAGGGGGCACAGACCGGAGTATTAACCCTTACATGCATATTAACCCTTTTTCGATGGTGGAAGGAAGCGGAGCACCCGGAGAGAAAAACCCACCGCAGACACGGGGAGAACATGCAAACTCCACAGAGAAAGGACCTGGGATGACCCCCAAGGTTGGACGAGCCCGGGGTTTGAACCCAGGACCTTAACCACCGGGCCACCGATGCATATCTAAGAAAATAGATGGAGAGCCAGGCAGGCAGGCAGGCAGCCACACGCATACATTTACAGGGGAAGATATGTTGTAGAAATGTTCATTTTTCACTGCAGTACCTAAAAGCCGACATCTTACAGGACATATAGATATGGCTCCTTGCCCCCTGTGGTAAAGGAAGACTGGGCGAAGGGAAATTTTGACTCCTCACATCCGCCTCTGAAGCATCGCAGCATTGTCGCTGCGTGTCTCTGAGGCCTCCCAGCAGCTAGCAGGGCGCAGGGGCGGATCTACAGGGTGGCAAGGGGTGGCAGCTGCCACCTCTGGGACACAGTCTTGCCACCCCTTTGCCACCCCAGGAAAAAATCTCTAGATCCACTACTGGCAGGGCGCAGCCCGTCATGAGATAACGAGGAGGTGAGCTTTAACCGGAAACGTTTCGTTTAGCGGGCTTGTGAAACTCTGCTGCAGTGTCCTTGATCTGACCTAAAGTCCCCCCCCCCTCTCCTCCATTTTGCTTTGTTTTCTGTTTTCGCTCCCCATAAACCTGTGACATGGGCATCACATGAAATACTCGACCCGGACATTTACGAGGAAAATGTTTTGTCACTCCAAATTACATTGTTGTATGGTTGCATGCATAATTAAGTACACCATTAAAAGTTATTGCCAGCAGTTCTCTCACTCCACTTCTGCGGCTCTTAATTTCTTATTTACAGCCAAAACAACCAGGAGTTGGCCAGCCAAACGTTGGCAGTAATTGAGCCTTAGGTTATTGGAATGGACACCATGGGAAGACTAGCCTCGTAAAACAGCATTTAGGTATGTCTCGGTGCCTATGGGGTTGGTAGAATGGTGTGCGATAGCGTGTGAAGCTACTATACATGTGCATGCATGGATGTGTGTTTGCTTGCGGGTAGGCATGGCAGGGTGTCAGTATGTTCTTGCAGATTTGTGGGTGGCTCTGAAAGGTGTCAGATTTTTCGTGGTAATTTTAGTTTATTTCCCCACGATGTTACACAAAAAAAAGAAAAAAGATTCTCTAAATTCCCCATTAAAAAATAAAATAATTAAAAAAAAAATCACAAAGTATTTTCCACTGTGAATGTGAAGTATAATGAATTAATGATCCTTTATGAGTGTGAAGGTAAGTGACAGTTTGGCTGGATATGGGCCAGTTTACTGCTCATTACCTGCACACTGGCATCAATGGACCCTGCCATGTGTTGGCGGCAGGGCGGCAATATGGTGACTCACATAGACTTCCCTGTAACCGAAATGCCACAGGTTGAATCTCCAAAAAAACAAAAACAAAAACAAAAGTTTATTCCCCAATTATTCTAAAGGTTACTCTGCAGTGTGATCAAACAAATGTTTCCATATTTATGTTAAAGCCTGATTTCAAAAAAGATGCTGTAAAATGTGTTTGCCCAAATATATATTTCTCAAGTTATTTTGTACTCCGTTTGATTTCTTATGTTGCACTCCTGTGTAGCGTAAGTTGCAGACAACAACCCCAATCAAAAACAAACCTGATCTCATTTTATTAAACGGGGAAATGTTGATCAGATAACTCTCTCTCTCTCTCTCTCTCTCTCTCTCTCTCTCTCTCTCTCTCTCTCTCTCTCTCTCTCTCTCTCTCTCTCTCTCTCTCTAAAGGGGTGAGGAGGGGGATGGTGGTTCTGGGATTTGGTGATTAAGGTGCTGTGGGCCTGATTCAACCAAACAGCATGATGGGAGGTGACCATTTTGTTGCGTTCAGTAATCTAGTTACCCTGTATTACATTGAGTTATATACCGCCAACCGCTAGAGGGCGCTGTATTCAAAGAGTCAACCTAATCTACTGTTACTAGTGACCTAAGAAAACAGCGCCCTCCAGCATTTGTTATATTCTTTGGTAGAATAACCACACGAAGTATAGCTTAATGAACTTTACTAAAAGAATTGCAAGGCAGACCGTTAGCTTCCAACATACTCCGGCAGGTTCTCAGCAACAACTAACAACCACGTTCAAAGAGTCAACCTAACCTACTGTTACTAGTGACCTAAGAATACAGCGCCCTCTAGCGGTTGGCAGTATATAACTCAATGTAATATAGGGTAACTAGATTACTGAACACAACACATTTGATAACTTCTCTTGCATTTTTTTCCAAACAGTCAAGCTCGGTTTATCCAACCGATGTCCCCCCAACAAGTTTAAAGGGCAAATTCACCGATTTTCCACCTGATCTCTGTCTATCTGCGACAGTGACAGCACCCGGAAAGCGTCTGCGGTTGTTCCCGGTCATTTCCGCATCTCTGCGGTGGCACTGAAACCGAGTCTTTTTCCAGCCGCCGAGTGACGTGTCGTGACGTCAGTTGGCGGCCGGAAACACTACACACAGCCTGTCTAAAATCTACTCTAAACACGCTTTTAAAAGAACGCAACCTCCGGGTAGCGTGGCGGTCTAGTCCGTTGCCTACCAACACGGGGATCGCCGGTTCAAATCCCTGTGTAAACTCCGGTTTGGTCGCGCGCCCTTACAGACACATTGGCCGTGTCTGCGGATGTGGGTGCGTCCTGGTCGCTGCACTAGCGCCTCCTCTGGTCGGTTGGGGCACCTGTAAGGAGGAGGGGGGGGTAGCGTGATCCTCCCACGCGCTACATCCCCCTGGTGAAACTCCTCACTGTCAGGTGAAAAGAAGCGGCTGGCGACTCCACATGTATCGGAGGAGGCACGTGGTAGTCTGCAGCCCCCCCCGGATCGGCAGAGCTACGTTTCCGATGGTTGACATTACGCCCCACAACACCGACGGCGACCCAGAAGTTTACAGCAATGCATTGTGGTACATGTAGGCGCTGCGGAAAAGCCTGTGCAGGAGAGCACTGAGTTCTCCGTCAATATAGTACACAGTGAGGACTCCACTACAATCCACTACATTACTCATCGTACTGATTGCACATACATAAAACCATCGGTGAAATGTTCCTTGAAGGAATAGTTAGATCACATCCGGCATGTGGATAAACTTCAAGGGGACCAAAAAAAAAAGATTTCAGGAAACGACTCCATTTCTCTCCACACGTGAGATGCTTATGGTCAACCGACCCCTGCGTCTGAATGATTGAATAGAGTCATTATTCAAGTTCATCAACCCCATGCTCATTTGCTACACAGCTTGATACTGCCGTCGAGGCGTCACAAGGACTAAAGTCAAATCCCAAAATCTCATTTACGATGAAATATTAGGTTACAAAACAGCGGGTCGTCCGCGTGACATTTGCAACAACTTTGAGAATTGTGCCTCGAGAGTGTTTGCCCAACACATGTGAAAACACGTATAACAGGTATCGTCTTAGCCGGAGGGGTACCCCCAAACCTCCCGAATAAGTGCCATGCTCAACACAAGGAAATTGTTGAACCCTACGCCAAAGAACGAAGGCCGCGCCCGCGCCCAACCATTGGAGCTGCACAGGGAAACGTGGCGGTCAGTCTGGTAGTGTAAGCGACGGGATTACAAATTAAGCTACATGAAAAAAAAAACCAGCCCTGGAAGTGTTAATGCTATATTTCTACCAGTGATCTGAACAGTGAATAGAGGCCCCAAACCCTTGTAGTATTAGTATTGAGCTAAATGGAATGAGAACAATAACCTTCGCACAGCGCTTTGCCCCATGGAGCTAAATGTACTTGTAGGTCTACAAGAGCACAACTACTGAGGGATAGTTCAGGTCACATGGTGGCTGAGTACACTCCTGCTAAAGAGCACATCAACACACCGCACAAAGGGTTTTAATCCATCTTCTGTAACTGCCAATTCTTGCGAAATGCGTGACTGCATTTCATAGCGTTTTTCTTGTCTTAGGACACAAGGTGCTTTACAATTAAATGGCTTCATCTGATGAGCCAAAACATTATGACTACCTGCCTGACATGCTGTTGGTCCTCCATGTGCTGCCAAAATCAAGTAGGAGCGGCAACAGCCCGCGGGAAGACGGGGTTGGGCGGACGGCCTCACCCACATCCAGGACATCAGCAGGGCTTCTTCGTTCAGGACAAGTGGGAATTTCGGAAGCTTGTGCCTCTACTGTAGGATTTCGTAATGCTCTTTTTAACGTACGTAAATATCATGTATAAAACTAATGGATTTATATTTTGGAATAAATACGTCAATATTTGCCCGCGTGTCCCTCTCTTACTGGTCATTTGGCATTTCACTGGTGTGAAATGGCAACATTGGGCGAGCTGAATTTGAACTTTTGGGGACATATGTCCCTCGCATCGAAAGGAGCCAGCTGAGGTGGTTCGGGCATCTGATTAGGATGCCTCCTGGGCGCCTTCCTTTGGAGGTTTACCGGGCACAGCCAACTGGGGGGAGACCCCGGGGTAGACCCGGAACGCCCGGGAATGCCTTGGGATCCCCCAGGAGGAGCTGGCGGGCGTTGCTGGGGAGAGGGGCATCTGGAGTGCCCTGCTTAGCTTGCTGCCACCGCGACCCGACCCCGGAAAAGCGGCTGAAGATGAGATGAGATGAGATGGGAACATATGTCATAAATAATGGATAAAACTAAAAAATAAAATGTATTTATGTAATGTATCATGAGACGATATATACATTTCTCATCTGTCAGAAAATGTCCAATGCCATTTATACTGCGTTAACTATCTTTTATATACTAGTTGTATGAGGGAAACTAAAGCCGGGTAAACTGTTTACACTTGTGCATGCGCGACTCACATCTACGGTTGACTCAGATCGGGCAGCGACACGATCAAAAGTTATTAAAATAATCTTAATAATCCAAAAAATGTGAACGTTATAATGGAACAACTTCCTCTAGGTTGCACTCAGAACAGGAAGTGTTGCATGTTCTTGTCACTGCCCGATCTGAGTCAACTGCATCGTGCAAGAGCGACCGTAAATGGTTTGCCCAGCTTTATTACATTATGAACATAAAGACAGGGGTAGGGCCAGACCAACATGGTCGCATAGCAAACCTTTCTTGGAAATTTCATAGTAGACTTGGTCGCATTCGTGTGAGGGTCCGCCTAGGAGGCTGCACATCCACAGACTGACAGGCAAAACGTTTTTATTAGGTAGATTTGTTTAGATGGAGCGCTGCATATTAACAACCTTTTCTTCCCATATTTCCCGTTCACTTGATTTGGGCGCTGCACAAAATTCTTATAATGGCAGGAAAAACACTTTTTCTTTCCACGTGTGCGTGTATCAGTCCGCTGCTAATCTCACATACTACAGGGCCTGTCAGCGTCATAATCTGTGTGCACAGTTATGACTGTATGGTCAAGGACCTCTCATTGTTGCGGTGATTCAGAACCTCTGAAAGATTGTGTTTTATACCGCAATTGTGTGCTACCTCCTCAGCTGGTTTTTCACCTACGTCCGAGAACAGATCCGTGGGCGGACTTGGATTGCCCATCATCATAGGCTAATTGGGCCGCTAACACCCACAAGATTATGCTCTGGTTCACCTCACCTCAAAGGAGCTGGTGTAAGATTGAGGCAAAGTCGTGCTCCTTTTCTTCACGCCAAGCTCTTGCATGTAGCGCCCTACCCCTTTCCCCTTCACAATTCACCTCTAACCCCATCGTAATAGGCACCTTGCAGATCTGGGCACAGGTCAGGCGCCATTTTGGTTGGTCTTCCCTCCCCCAAGCGACTCAGGTATATAACAATCACTTGTTTATGCCAGCCAAGATGGATCCCTGGTGTTCCTTGCTAGAACGGAGAGGTCTCCACCGCCTGGGAGGTTTGTATATAGATGGTCTATTTGCCAGTTTTGACCAACCACGTGCGGCCTTTAACTTAGATAGTTCTGATTTCTTCAGATACTTTCAGCTACGAAATTTAGGTAAAACTCACTTCCCCCTCTTCCCTCAAACCCCCCCCCCCTAGTAGTACAGACTTATTACTCAAGGTGGGAACCTTATCCAAAGGCCATGTCTCCTATTTCTACGACCTCTTATCCCCAGCGGACGAGCCGGTCATTAGTAAGATTAGAGTTTGTTGGGAAAAAAAGAACTGCAGACCACTTTTTTTTCCAGATGCTTTCTGGAACAAAGCTCTGGAAACTGTCAACTCCTCCGCTAGTTGTGCTAGGCTCAGTCTCATACAGTTCAGAGTAGTTCATAGACTCCATTATAGCAAGGCTAAGCTCGCCAAACTTTACCCGAGCAAAGTGGATGGAAATTGTGAAAGATGTTCCCTAGCCCCTTGCGATTTAGCTCATATGTTCTGGTATTGTCCTAAACTAACTGGCTTCTGGCATTCATTTTTTAACACGATTTCAGAAATTTTGAAGTTGAAAATCTGTCCATCCCCTCACATAGCAATCTTTAGTAGACCCCCCCCCCAGACAAAATCACTGTCCAATCTAATGTTATTGCCTTTGCCCATTAAATGCCTGTAGAAAAACCCTCAGCCCTATCCTCTCAGCCACCTTCTATTAAAGCATGGCTATGGGACATTTTGTTTTTACTTAAACTGGAGAGAAGCTTACACTGAGGGGTTTCCTCTGATAGGTTTTATCCTCAGCGGAAGCCATTGACTGAATATTTTGATCGCCTCCCCCCTGGCGAGGTGGCGCCATAGAAATCGAGCTTGGGCCGGCCTGGGGTGAACAAATACCTTGCAGTTTGCCCACCGCATACACAGCCAGCAGTTGCCCAACCTCAAGAAGCCCCAAAAAGACCATTAAAATGGCTCAGATGCCAGTACAATAGTTATTCTCTTATTTGTTTACTCGCTTCTGTATTTTCTTTCTTTCTTTCTTTGTTCCTTTGTTTCTTTTCTTTCCTTTTTCATGTTTATATTTAACCTACTGTAATGTGGTTTAATTCTGTTCTGAGAAGGGGCCTGCGGGACGGGATAGGAGCAGATAGACGGGAGCAGGATGTGGGTAAATGGTATTTGAGGATGTTAAAATGTTAGAAAATATCAGTCTTTCAACTGTATTTGATCAGTGTAAAATAGAGGGGGAAAAAAGAAAAACAAGGAGAAAAAAAACCAAACTTTGGGAATCACATCATCCCAGAAATCCATATCGGGCAAAATTCTTTCAACAAAAATGTCATTATAGTTCCATACCACAGAGTCGCAATACTCACCATCCACAATGTGAAGCTGTGGCTGCACATGGAAGTAGCAAGCATGGCTCCTGTCCGGCGCAAAATCATCGGTGAGGCAGAATCCCTCGTCTCCAACACACAGGCACAGATTAACCTCGTGTTGCCTGCAGTGTGGGCACTAAAATTCACATTGGAAAGAACATGTAAACAATAGACTGAAGAGGTTAATTTTGTCTGACGTTTTTTATTTTACTTAATTCACTGATCCTTGTATAAAGACAGGTTTTTTTTTTTTTTACCTGACATGTTTCCACTGCCAAGCCTGCAACCTTCATCCGAGGTGCCGCCGCAGCTTCCTGTCAGCTGGTTTATGTGGAGTTGGTCATCCTACCTGTGAATAGAATAGAACAGAGAAGACATTTCTTCATTAACCACAAATGGAAAATTGTATTTTGCACAGTTCATCTGTGGGTGTGCACTGCGGGTAGATTTAAAACAACAGCTACAAGCAACACCAATAACACTTAAACCGGGGTTACCAGTTACACAACTTACCCTGCCGTGCAATTGCAACGAGCTGCAATGACTTTAAACTAGCACAGTACGGCCTTTCCTCCATCTCGTCCATTCAGCTTCCCACTTCCTGCCCTCCATCTGAATCTCAAGCGTTATGGGAATCACATGACTGCAAACAACATATTGTGGTTAGGGCTGAACCTTCGGGGCCTTTCCGCAGGCTGCGTCCATTACCTTCTCGCCAAAACAGCGCCGACCCGCAGAGGTATGGACTCTGCAAGACCCCTGAAGGGGTCCTGTGGTATCTGGCACCAAAACATTAGCAGCAGATCCTTCAAGTCCTGTGAATTGTGAGGTGGAGCTGTTGTCGGTCCAGCGCATCGCACAGATGCTCGATGGGACTGAGATCTGGATTAATTGGAGGGCAGAGCAAAACCTTGAACTCTTCATCATGGTCCTCAAACCATTCCTAAACAATGTGTGCAGTGTGGCAGGGGTAATTATCCTGGTGAAAGAGACCACTGCCATCAGGGAATACCATTGGCATGAAGGATGTACCTGGTCCGTAATGGTGTATAGGCATGAATGGCAGGACCCAGGGTTCCCCAACAGAACATTGCCCAGAGCATCACACTCCCTCCACCGGCTTGTCGTCTTCCCACAGTGCATCCTGGTGCCATCCCTTCCTCAGGTAAACGGTAATCATGTACACCGCCGTTCACATGATGTAAAAGAAAATGTGATTCACCAGACCAGGCAACCTTCTTCCACTGCTCCAAAGTCCGGTTCCGACGCTCACGGGCCCATTGTAGGTGCTTTCGATGGTGGACAGAGGTCATCATGGGCACTCTGACTGGTCTGCGGCTACGCAGCCCAGCAGCTCCATACGCAGCTGACTACGAGAACTGATTGTTCACTTACACTTTCATCTACCCAGACCATGACATGTGCCATTTTTTGGGGGGAAATGATCAGTGTTATTTGGTTCACCTGTGAGTTGTCATAATGCTTTGGCTCATCAGTGTACATGGCCCCTGACCCCGGGCAGTATTAGAGTCATGTTCATGGCACATGTTGCCATTACAGCTAAAGCCGCTAGACGGCTGCACCACTCGCATGCGAGCACACTCCCTCTGTAACGCATGTATGTTAGCTGTAAACTATTCTGAAGGATCCCGTGGTTCAAGCATCG
Source organism: Lampris incognitus (assembly GCF_029633865.1). NCBI lineage: Eukaryota > Metazoa > Chordata > Actinopteri > Lampriformes > Lampridae > Lampris > Lampris incognitus. Next base: position 12,447,777 of record NC_079216.1, on the reverse strand, counting down.
TTAATGATTATAGTATTAAAACGTCACTTTCCATTGCAACTGTCATTCACTGGAGGGAATGTTTCGTTTCACGCGCATCGCAGGGAAAGCTACGTGGCAAAACGCCGGCGTGGAACGTGACAGCTTAGGCTTCGTCTGACTTGAAATGAATGCGCTTCAATAGCAGAGCGATGCATCCAATACATCAAGGGGATCAGGCGCTATATGGTCGCCAAACGTCGCTGGCGGCAGTGATCACAGGGTGGAAAATGACAGCAGGGATGCCGAATTAATCTCCAAGGCCAGTTTTCCTTTTTACGTGGAATGAAGGAGAAAAAAAAACAACAAGTATTAGTGACTATATTTGTGCAAAGCCACTTTTTTTTTTTTCCGGAAGGCAATTTACGCCTGTGTTTTGCCAGCAGCTCCAGAGGTTACAGCTGTGCACGGCACTCTACCAGACTGGTGGGAGAACAGACGGGAGCAGGTGCCATGGCACGCATGGTGCCGGCTGTTTGCTTGTCATTGCTGTCGTACTGGTGGGCCGGTGTGACCAGGAAGAGGACCAGTGCCAAAGTCTGGCGCCAAGGCACCTCAGCCTCTGTGCCATATGGCCAGGGACGGACGTCTACATGTAGGAAGGAGTTTCACAAATCCACCCAAAACGCTTCCAAGTGGGTTGTGTCACTTCGGCGGAGTTTGGGTTTTAGTGTTATCATTATCTTTCATTTAAAATAGGAATATAGTTATGTATATGGGTTTATATATATATATATATATATATATATATATATATATATATATATAACTTTGTTAAAAGAAACACTCAACGGTAGGGCTTGTGTTCTATCGTAACAGGTATCTGAAATTCAGATTTGACCAGAAATGTAAGGTGCTTTGAGTGGCTGCTGCAGCTGGAAAAGCACTATATAAAAAGCAACTTGATTGATTGATTGATTGATTGGTAGGGAAAGTGCTCAACAAATAAGGAGCAAAATAATCCAGTTAGTCGAGCAAATTCTTTATGAGACAGTACAAGCCTGTTTCATGCCATAAGCAATCATCAGCTGTCAGTAAACCTACTCGAGGAAAGGACACACCATCCACTGCCTCGTCATGCACATCATGTGCACGTTGTATGTTATTTGTATGTTGCACCCCTCCCTTCCCCAATGCACAAGGCGGGCAGGTCAAGGGGAAGGTTCCAGACAAAGCAGGATCCAACAAAGACCTCAACGGCGGAACTGGTGGAAGATGTCTCCAGGTCACAACGGCAGTGAAGGCGGATCAAGGCCGCAACAGAGGGTGGGGTCCCCAATCGTCTTGGTTCTCCATGACGCTGGACTCTGGCCACCCCCTGCCAAGGACCATGAGGTGGCTGCAGATGCATCAGCCACGCCACGTAAAAAGCTGTCACGCGCAGGCGTCCTCCCATTATGTGGCTCCAGGATCGGCCTCTACACCCACCTGAGGACCCAGAAGAACGATGATGATGATGATGTCGACTGATATGTCTGCATGTAGAGTGATATGCATATAGTAATGCATGTTGTGCTCTGTAAAGTCAGCTGTTCATATGTGCTGAATGTTATGTAGTCTACTTTCTACAGTATATACACATTGCTATGTAGTATAGCCTGATGTTAAATGTGGATCCTGTGTGCACATGCTCCTGACATGTCTAATGTGCTGTCTGTATGCAGTTATAAAGTGCTGTTGACCTTGGTGGTATGACTCTGCATCATAGTCAGCAAGACTAATTCTTTCATATTTAATGCACTTTAAGATGAAAGTGACTGTGAATCTGATTTCCTTATTTGTATGTATTATCTCCTCCGACGATACGCATGAAATCCTCCACAGACTGACTAAATCAAAAAATAATTTAACAGACTAATAGTCTCGTACAATGCATGTGGGCGCAGGAGGAGGAGGGAAAAAAAGAGAATACAATAAGGGTGAGTATCACCAATAAGATTAGGAAAGATTGCCTAACCCCAGATTCAAGAAATCGAGGCAAGAAAAGAGGCAACGCTGCAGAGGCACAACGGCTGGATGGGCGGGACGCCACTCACACCAGGCCAGGCCGGTTAAAGCGCTTAACACAGATGTTTGACCACCCGCCGTACATACAAGCGCACATAAACGGGTCTATTTTGAAGGCCCTTTCAAGGAAAAACGGGAAGAGCATGTAGCACAAGTACCGAAACACAATACACGCAGTATATGTGGCTTGGCCCAGTCAGAAGACCTCAGGACCAGGCCTGTCTGTGTGTTATTTTTCCAAAGCCAACCTCCCTGTGTTGACAAGCCGTCCCTTGTTCTCAGCAGAGTGCACCGACCCTATTAAAAATGGATCCTTCCCCCCCTACAATACGAGAATAATTCACCCACAGGGCAAATCTCAGGGGGGGGCGGGGCGGGGGCGCTCTTTCACTTGTGTATCCAGCAAATCATTTTCGGCTCCTTTGTTAAAGAACCAACATTCTTGGAAATGCAATTTGCCGTCTGCGGTGAGACGGGCCGTGCTAACAAATACAGCACTTGACATTCAGAAAGGGGGCGATTTGCCACCGGTTTGTCCCTGGATGCTGTCTTATTGTGTGGGTGAAATATAATTTCCTTGTTGAATTACCGGCTGAAGTGAAAGTGTGATGAGCTTCTCTGGGCGCGGTATGGAAATGGGGCCTGCGACTTGTAATAAAGCCGGAGCGCATATCATAGTGGGCGATACGTAGCGAAGATACGCGCCCATTCCACCTCGCCGGTTTCGTGCCTTTGAGGCTTATGTCAGAATTAAGAGAGCACTCACGCTTGATTGAATGAAATTAAACGATGGACCCCCGCCGCCCCCCCCCATGGTGCTGGCGGATTGAAGCCAGTGATTCCCTTTGCTTTCCTCTTCACGCGCAGTCTCACGAGCTCAGCATGAGGATCCCGTGGACTGCATTGGAGGACTTTAAAGGTCTGCTTTTCCTCCTCAGTCGTGAGGCATTCCTATGTATGAACTGTGTTTGGTGGACAAAGGGAGACGAATTCCCAAATTAGCCTCTCCTCGCATCTAGACTGCACGTGATCCTGCCTTTTTTTTTCCCAGGGTCAGGCAGCAGTGAACATGTTCCCGTAATTAAAGAACAAAAAATACAACAACAACAAAACCTCAACTCAAACTCACCCAGCCACTTGCACTGGAGCTTCAGTTCTTCGTCTTATGGCCCCTGCAGGATTCAAACAAGGTGCCGTTCATGAAGCCAGATAGCATCGGAAAGCTACTCTCTCAGGACCAGATTGGAAAACTCTGCATCTGAAATTTCCCAAACTGACATTCCAAAGTATTCGCCCCTTATCCGCAGTGAATGATTCTTTTACCCCTCTTTTTCTCCCCAACTTGGCCAACTACCCCTCTCTTCCGAGCCGTCCCGGTCGCTGCTCCGCCCCCTCTGCCGATCCGGGGGAGGGCTGCAAGCTACCTCCTCCCATACATGTGGAGTCACCAGCCGCTTCTCTTCACCTGACAGTGAGGAGTTTCACCACGCCCCCCCCCCAGTTGCCCCTCCCCCCGAGCAGGCGCACCGACCGATCAGAGGAGGCGCTAGTGCAGCGACCAGGACACATACCCACATCCGGCTTCCCACCCGCAGACACGACCAATTGTGTCTGTAGGGACGCCCGACCAAGCCGGAGGGAACACGGGGACTCGAACCCGCGATCCCCGCGTTGTAGGCAGCGGAATAGATCGCTATGCCACCCGGACACCCCTTCATTCATTCCGTCATTTCCTCGCTAACATAGCTACTTCCGGCACCATGCTGTCTGCTCACCGCCAATAGCTTTGAAGAAACCCTTTCCGGAAGTGTTGGTCTTTAGCAGCGTTTGATTGACTCTTTGTGTCGCGATGACAAAGACTTCCGGTTTGTAACGCCACCCCTGTCTACAAGGGACGGTTTCTCACCCCGCCTTTTAGTTTAGCTGTTCGGGGGGAAAAAAAAGGTATGAATGACTGGTGTCTGAAGTGGTTGGACGACAAGTCATACAAACTAGTCCGTCTGAGGCGCGGGCCTGGATATGGGGGGGGGGCATGCCCCTCAGAGCTGGAGGAGGATACGCCATGTTTTCGGTCTTACATGTCCTCTTTTTGTTTTTTGTGTTGCTGCAGCCAAATGAGCGTTTATCTTAGCTTGAAGGCAGACACAGACACAGGCAGCGCTCATCCCCAGCTGTCCGTGGCCCAGCATCCATCCGGGCAGCCATTCCCGAGCGCTTGGCAGGGGGGAACGCGCGAGGCGTCCCTCCTTTGTCTCCTGTCCCGCGTTGTGTTTGTTCACTGCGGTGTGAATGAAGCCGCCAAACACACAACTCCGCCCGCCTTTGAGATTGCCCGCTCCTTTTTTTCCCGCCTCTTCCTTGTCCAGCTCTCGAACAGACGTCTCCCCGCTGTTGACAGGCTCGACTACACCCGCTATAATTTGGTTTTGGGCTCGCGGAAGTAGTGGGTACGGTGTTTGACAGACCACAGAGCATCATTTTGGTAAGATGGCGCGAATCCTGCAGAGAGAATCGGGGCAGCTTTTGTTGTTGTTGTTGCATCTTTTGGATGTGTGTGCAACCATGTGCTGTGTGGAGAGTTGAGGGTCCAGTTCGGGTCTAAGGGCAGACCCTGATACCTGTATGTTGCTAATTTGCACTGATGAAAGTTCGTGTACTGCACCACAAGGCGACGTCACTAACCGCTCGGCTAAAGGGTCGGACCGGTTAGCTAGGGGCTAACGTGTCTTATTAGTAGTTTACAACACTTTTTACCCAACTCATTAACTGTGTCCGAGCCCATTAACCGGTAAAGGATGTTGCACGACTGCCAGCTGTTAATTACAGCTCGCCTTCTGTCCAAATGTCTGGCGTTTCGCGCGTTTACTTTTCTTTTATTGTCCCCATAAAACGCACGACTGCCATCGCACGACTCTTTGTACGTTTCGGTCTCCAGGATGACGCGTCGCCCGTCCACGTTTCCAAAGGAATTTATTACGAGTCAAACACCAGAGAGCAACGCTGCGCGGAGAGAGCTGCTGACGGAAATGACGTCACCGGCAAGCCGTCATCCAAAGGAGAGGCGGAATGACAGGCGCTCATGTCAAATAAACGCAGGTGGGGATTCAATATGGGGGCGGGTCAGTAGTGAGCCAGCAGGTCCCCCCTCCCCCTCCTTTTTCTCCCAATTGTATTTGACCAATTACTCCACTCTTCCGAGCCGCCCCGGTCCCTGCTCCACCCCCTCTGCCGATCCGGGGAGGGCTGCAGACTACCACACGCCTCCTCCCATACATGTGGAGTCGCCAGCCGCTTCTTTTCACCTGACAGTTAGGAGTTTCACCCCCCGGCGTGATCCTAGCTACTAGCGCGCGCGCGGATCACGCTATTGCCCCCCAGCCCCCGCGCGAGCAGGCGCCCCGACCGACCAGAGGAGGCGCTAGTGCAGCGACCGGGGCACATAGCCCACATCAGGCTTCCCACCCACCCGACACGAGCAATTGTGTCTTTAGGGACGCCCGACCAAGCCGGAGTTTACACGGGGATTTGAACCGGCGATTCCCGTATTGGAAGGCAACGGAATAGACCGCTACGCTACCCGGACGCCGGACCCAGCAGGTTTTTGTATTAATAAACATACAGCGCTACTTATTTCTCTCCTTCATATAGATAGACCGAACTGGCAAGACGGAGAACAAACCAGGCTGCGGAGGAGCCCATCCAGCGCGTGGTGAGGAGATGCTAATGAGGAGCCGTCAATCCCAGAGAACTGAAGCTCTCACTCGCGACAGATTCACGCGTGTGT
>NC_079216.1:12356968-12436968 GCF_029633865.1 Lampris incognitus | reverse complement strand
CACACACAAACAGACACGCACACATACACAGACATGCGTGCGTGCACACACACACGCACAAACACACACAGACACACACAGACACCCACACCCACACACCCAGCTAGTGGGTGTTTATAAGTGCTGGTGTTGTGTACAGGAGAGGGTGATGTGGCTAGGTGGTCATAATTCGAAGGTGTGCGTGTGTGTGTGTGTGTGTGTGTCTGTGTGCGTTTGTCAAAAGCTGCATATTGATTCCTAATACCTCTATATCAGCAAGGGAGCGTGGCTATATTATAGTATCAGAGACCTGCACACCGCGCCGCGCCGCGCCGCGCCGCGTGGAGCCAGCGAAGGGCTCATAATTAATTACCCCCTCCTCTGCATTTTAATTGTCTCTCTGATGTCTGGGGGAGGCCGCTGTAGTATGCTTTAAATAAAGCGCGCCCTTATGTTCTGACAAGTGTGCACTTCCTACCTCTGTTCCTGCTGGGAGCCTCAGAGGCTTTTAATTATGGGGCCGAGAGCCTCAACCCCCACCACCACCAACACCACGCACACTGTGTGTGTGTGTGTGTGTGTGTGTGTGTGTGTGTGTGTGTGGGTGGGTGGGTGTACACCGGGTCCTCTATCTCTCCTCGCTATGAGGAATCACGAGCCTCTCCTGTGTTGTAAGGCCCGGTGTAATGACGGTACTTATCGTCAGCTAAATGGAGGAGCCCCGCCGAGACGGAGGCGGAGCTCCATCCCTTCCCATCCTAGACCCGCGACGCCGTTAAACAACCGAGCGAGTCGCGGCTCGGGAAGCCGCGCCGGTCGGCGCTGCAGGTGTGTGCCGGGCCATTAGCCACGGTTTGTTGGGTTTGACTCCTCCCACGCGGCAAGCCGTTGGCCCATGACACCTTAACGGGCTTCCCGGTCTCTGGAAAAGGACAAGGTTCTCCAGAGGCCTTCTGAGGTTCCCCAACCAGAGGAAAGCCCCGGGATGAGGCCCCACAAACAACAATCCCTTCATAAAGAGGGCGTGAAGGTTGGGTCGTGTCCCACAAACAGCCCCATATGCGGGGCGGGGGGGGGGTGTTTGAGGAACTGTCTTTGGGGTATGAACCACCTATAAAGAAACTTCTGGTTGGGCGAGAGGTCGTTTTAGTGTGAGGATCCACAACTACAGCAGCGTCTGTTGTTTTGTTAAGGCGGTGGACGCCATTAACAGCCAAGAGATGAGTACGGAGGGCACCGCCATGTGTTCATACTGTACCAGGGTTGCATCTCATGATTCAATACAACCACTAGTCTGTATCTACACCCAATATGAGCTATTGGTCAACACAATTTCACTCATTTCCATGAGGAAGACCCGCAGTCTTGTCGGAAATCACAGTTACGTAGTTAGCGGTACGGTGGCCTAGTGGTTAGCGCTGTCGCCTCACAGCAAGAAGGTCCTGGGTTCGAACTCCGGGGTTGTCCAGCCTTGGGGGGTCGTCCTCTGGGTGGAGTTTGCATGTTCTTTCCGTGGCTGCGGTGGGGTTGCTCCGGTTTCCTCCAACCATAGAAATAAAGACATGCGTGTTAGGGTTAGTATTCCTGACCGAGGCAGGGCAAGACGGACCGGAGGCCGCCCTCTGCTCCTGGCCGCACAGCTAGGATGGGTTCAATGCAGAGCGTAATCTCCCCAACGAGGATCAATAAATCATACCATAGCAAAACAAATCTACACCACATTCGGCGGGACATGGACGGGGACAGACTCGCGGCGTGGTATTCGGCATGTCTGACAACGAGAGCCGCTGTGGCAGAAAATAATTCCTGCCAAAACAGGCTTTTTTTCCCAACCCCATGGGAGTAAAGGGAAGATTGGGGGTTAAGGGGGTGCCCGGGGGTTAGGTACTATATAAGAAGTGTGTCATGTCTTGAAGCCGCAAACACTCAAGCACAGGTGCAGTCATGCATATGCATAAAATATAATGAATGGATGTTCTTATAATGAAATGTGCTCTCTGCATGTAACCCATCCTATTGTACAGGAGCAGTGGGCAGCTGCAGCACCAGGGGACCAACTCCAGTTCTTCTTTCCATTGCCTTGCTCAGGGGCACAGGCAGGGGCATTAACCCGAACATGCATGTCGTTTTGATGGTAGGAGGAAACCGAAGCACCCGGAGGAAACCCACGCAGATCCATTGAGAACATGCAAACTCCACACAGAAAGGACCTGGGACGGCCTGGGGTTTGCACCCAGGACCTTCTTGCTTCGAGTCAACAGTGCTACCCACTGGCAGCATAGTAATATTTCTGACCTTAATTCTGATTGTCGGTATTCACGCTCATCCTCACGCTAACTCACTTTTTTTCCGTCTTATTGGTCTCATCGTGTCTTCCAAAGACGAACGGCTGAAAACAGCTCGTAGTGAAAGTTAACCTTGTGCTGCGACCGCAGAAATAAATGGCTTGGGTGTCCGGGTGGCGTGGCGGTCTGTTCCCTTGCCTACCAACACGGGGATCGCCAGTTCGAATCCCCGTGTTACCTCCGGCTTGGTCGGGCGTCCCTACAGACACAACTGGCCGTGTCTGTGGGTGGGAAGCCGGATGTGGGTATGTGTTCTGGTCGCTGCGCTAGTGCCCCCTCTGGTCGGTCAGGGCGCCTGTTCAGGAGGGATGGGGAACCGTGGGGAATAGCCCGATCATCCCCCTGGCGAAACTCCTCACTTTCAGGTGACAAGAAGCGGCTGGCGACTCCACATGTCTCGAAGGAGGCATGTGGTAGTCTACAGCCCTCCCTGGATCAGCAGAGGGGGCGGAGCAGCGACCGGGACCGCTCAGAGAGCAGGGTGAGGTACAACTGGGGAGGAAAGGGGGAGGGGGGAGAGAAATAAATGACTTGATGCAGATGCATCGTGTCTTTGTGATGTTCTTCTGACAGGAGTTCATCAGCTCTTCCATTGTGTTATATGTAAATTTATACAAAAAAGAACAAATGAAACAAAACAATAAACAAACCAAAACACCGGATCAGAGGTTAAACGGTGTTTGCAAAGTAAACTTAGCAAACTTTTATCGTCTCCTCCTTCCCTTCCGCCTCGTCTCAGCAGAAAGGGCAAAACTCGTGTGGTAGCGGAGACTGAATTCCAGGGGTATTTTTAGCAAGGGCACAGGAGGCTCTGGGCCCTCCAAACTGGGCCTCTTTTCACAGGAGGATTAGGGATGCTCTGTTCAGGGCAAAATATGGATAAGGCAGGGGTATAATTGAGACTTCGAAAATATCAAATCCCACGTGGCTCGAGGGTGAGCCTCTCGCTTGCGTGCTGCTATTTTCTGCGCCGGAACTTGGCTGCAGGGCCAGGGGTGTGATCTGAAGAGACAAGATGGAAAGAGGTGAGGAGGGAGAGAGAGAGAGTGAGCGAGCAAGAGAGAGAGAGAGAGCGAGGGAGAGAGAGAGGATGAGTCTTTTGAGATAAGGCTGATAAGGCCTCTAGAAATAAAACTGTACTGAAAAGTGGGATGGGCGGAGAGCAGGGAAGTACGAGAGACAAAAGAGTGGAGGGAGAGCGAGAGAGAGGGGGAGAGAGGGGGAGAGAGAGAGCGAGCGAGAGAGAGAGAGAGAGAGAGAGAGAGAGAGAGCAAGCCCTGGGAGATAGAAGCCAGCTTCTCCTCTGTGTTACCATCACTAATGAAGTTCCCTGGCACTGAAAGTCATTGTCTCAAATCCCCAGGACGTCCCACCCGGGGGACCTCCTGCACTACCTGCTCTATTTGTGTGAGGGTGATCTGCACTCCCGTCTCACCCTTCTCTAGAGCCGCCCCGCTCCCTTTCTGCAGTAGCAGGATGTTAGCTAAAAAGAAGACAGAAAAAGGCAACAAAAAAAGAGAAAGGCATCCAGACAAGTTCCAAGTTCATTTGACAGGCTCCACCAATCATGGGACGGCCCCACTCTGCGAGTGACTGCCCACCAGCTCAGCTCACATCTCCCCTATCAGTCTTTTTAATGAACCTTGCCTCGTGACACCGTCTCTCCTCTCCTTGCAAGGGATTTTGCTGGAGGAATAAAAAGCCCGGCTCTCTCGGCTCCATCCCCACCCCCCTTCCCTTCGCTGCAATGAAATATTCATATAGTGTCTAAATGCTTGATTATTTATTCAGAGGGGTCTTTTGTTTACTCATAAAGTGGCCACCATTCACTTTGCCATTGACTGGGTGCATATCAGCCCCATCCCCTCGGTGTGCGGCCGCCCCCGCTGCTCCTGCATCTGTTATATAGAGCTTTGATAACCTCACAGACTCCATAAACTCTCGCTTTACAGCTCTTTGTCCGCTTCCTCGTCATCCCTGTTTAAATTTCATGTGGCGTGGAGGCCCAGGTGCATTCTGGCCACCGCTCTTTAAAGGGGGAGCAGCAGATAATGAAGCTGGGGCCTCACCCACTGAAGCCCTTTTTTGTGTCGTTACAACGGGACACCGGAGAGCCCCTCACCTCTTGTCTGCACAATATGGTGGGTTGTCGGGTGTCCCTGTCCGTAAAGCAGTCGTCTTTTATTGGATAATAAAAATTAGGGGGGTCCGGGTAGTGTAGCGGTCTATTCCGTTGCCTACCAAGATGGAGATCACCAGTTTGAATCCCCGTGTTACCTTCGGCTTGGTCGGGCGTCCCTACAGACAGCGGGTGGGAAGCCGGATGTGACTAGGTGTCCTGGTCACCGCACTAGCGCCTCCTCTGGTTGGTTGGGGTGCCTGTTCAAGGGGGAGGGGGAACTGGGGGGAATAGTGTGATCCTCCCACATGCTACATCACCCTGGCGAAACTCCTCACTGTCAGGTGAAAAGAAGCGGCTGGCGACTCCACGTGTATGGGAGGAGGCATGTGGTAGTCTGCAGCCCTCCCCGGGTCAGCAGAGGGGGTGGAGCAGCGACCGGGACGGCTCAGAAGAGTGGGGTAATTGGCCAAGTGCAATTAGGGAGAAAAAGAGGGGGAACCCCCCCCCCCCAAAAAAAATACTCGAATTCCAAGTGTTGAATCAAATTGAACTGAGGTGAATTCTTCTTAGGCGGCACGGTGTAAGAGAGTCTTCGGATCGATCCCAGCTTTTCTGTGTGGCGTTTGCAGGATTTCTCTGGTTTCAGGTAGCTGTCATGTTCCCTCACAAAGTTAAAGAATGCGTTTGTGTGTCTTACGTCGGACGCGTGCCATGTCCAAAATATTGTCTGAGTCGTCTGGTTCAGGAATTGCCCCTGTTTCCTTTCTTCCCCTGAATCTCCAACTGGTCGTGGTGGAGAAGTTTATGTGTACCAACCATCCCAAGAGCTATGTTGTCTGGAGCTTGGCTCCTGGTAGGGGCACCCAAGGCCGATAGGTGAAGTGGGAGGTTCTACCCAAGGTAGATAGGTGACGTGGGAGGGTCTACCTGAGGCCAATAGGTGAAGTGGGAGGTTCTACCCAAGGCCGATAGGTGATGTGGGAGGGTCTACCTGAGGCCAATAGGTGAAGTGGGAGGTTCTACCCAAGGCCGATAGGTGACGTGGGAGGGTCTACCCGAGGCCGATAGGTGACGTGGGAGGTTCTAGCTGAGGCCAATAGATGAAGTGGGAGGTTCTACCCGAGGCCGATAGGTGAAGTGGGAGGTTCTACCCAAGGTAGATAGGTGACGTGGGAAGGTCTACCCAAGGCCGATAGGTGACAGGGAGGTTCTAGCTGAGGCCAATAGATGAAGTGGGAGGTTCTACCTGAGGCCGATAGGTGAAGTGGGAGGTCCTACCCGAGGCCGATAGGTGAAGTTGGAGGTTCTACCCAAGGTAGATAGGTGATGTAATGAATGAAAGATGTTATTACTTTGGAGGTCCTCTCACGTGTTTAACTTGACCTACTCACGGGTGTACGTGCAGTGCGTGTGACGTATACAGGAAGTTAGAAGCGCATGTTATGAAGGTTGTATGTCGGATGAACGCTAGTAAAAGCTACACAGTTAAGAACCTACGAAGTCGGCTCGTTCTTGAATTATTCTTATGTCAGTAAGACAAGGCGTCTACGGACATTACATGGTGTCAGAATAGTCTGTGTATCGGAACACGAGCGGTCATGCCGAAGTTTAATCCGCCGAGTGAATTCAAGTTTGACTGCCCCGTTGAATGGCCGGAGTGGAAACAACGGTTTTCGCGCTTCAGGCTCGCGACAAAGCTGGATAAAGACGACGGGGAGATTCAAGTGAGTTCGCTGATTTATGCAATGGGAGGCGAGGCTGAAAAGATATTCAGCTCGTTTGACTTCGCGGCGGAGGGTGATAAAGTGGATTATGATATCGTACTGAAAAAGTTCGACGACTACTTTATTCCCCGCCGTAACATCATCCATGAGAGGGCGTGCTTCTATCAACGTAGCCAGCAGCCAGGAGAGACAGCGGAGATGTACATCCGGACATTGTATGAGCTGTCTGAACACTGTGAGTTTGGGGACAAGAGGGATGAACATATCAGAGATCGTCTGGTAGTGGGCATAAAAGATAAGGGGCTCTCCCGTCAGTTCCAGCTCACAGCGGACCTTACTCTGGTGAAAGTCATTGAACAAGTGCGCCAGGCGGAGGCAATAACAAGGCAGCTCAGCCTCCAAGCTAACCAACCAGAGGCCCTGCTGGCTAACGTCAATGTTGTCCGACGGCGGGACGAACGCCAAAACAAAAAGGGCGGACAGCGTCATGGTGGCGGCAGTCCTGCAACCAACAAAGTAGATGAATGCGGGAGGTGCGGCAAGACGCAGCACACCGATGAGCGGAAGTGTCCTGCAATGAACAGTAAGTGCAACAAGTGTCATAAAAAGGGACATTGGGAGCGTGTATGTCACTCTAAAGCGGTGAGAGAAGTCACTGAAGAGGTTAAACAGCTATACTTTCTGGGAGAAGTTGGCAAAGAGAGCAGTCAGGAAGATTGGACTGTTAGTTTAACAATAAGTGATGTACCAATAACCTTCAAAATTGACACGGGGGCTGACGCTACTGTTATCAACCAAGGGACATTTAAAAAGCTGAAGCCAAACATAAAACTGGGACCTCCTGACACATGCTTCATAAGCCCAGGTGGAAACATCAGCTGCATAGGACAGTTTCAAGCCACAACCAACTACAAGGAGAAACAATACTCCTTTCCAGTGTATGTGATCAAGGGGAGAGGCAGCTGTCTGCTGAGTCGTCCAGAGGCAGTGGAGATGGGTCTAGTGAAGCGGATGAATGAGGTCAGTGGAGTTTTCGGTTCAAGTGGACTGCTGAAAACAGACCCAGTGAAAATAGCTCTGGTGGAGGGTGCCCAGCCATACGCGGTGCATACAGCCAGACGGATACCGCTGCCACTTGTACCACTGGTTAAGAAAGAACTGCAGCGCATGGAAAATGAGGGCATTATTGAAAAAGTGACTCAGCCCACAGAATGGTGCGCCGCTATGGTGCCGGTGCTGAAACCGAACAAGAAAGAGGTTCGCTGCTGCGCTGACCTCAGGAGGCTGAATCGAGCGGTGAAACGTGAGAAATACGTGCTGCCCACTATGGAGGAAATAATGCCAAGGCTCGCAGGGTCAAAGTTCTTCACAACGTTGGATGCAGCAAGTGGGTTTTACCAGATCCCCTTGCATGAAGACAGCAGGGGGCTCACCACTTTCATCACCCCATTTGGGAGGTATGCTTTCTGCCGCCTTCCATTTGGTATAACGAGTGCTCCAGAGATTTTCCAGAGAAAGATGGCGGAAACTCTGACCGGGCTAGAGGGCACAGAGGTGTACATGGATGACATCCTTATACATGGAGAGACTGAGGAAATCCATGACCGGCACCTAGCAGAGGCGCTGGGGGTCATTGAAACAGCAGGTCTCAAACTGAACCAAGCGAAATGCAAGTTCAAACAGAAACAAGTCCGCTTCCTTGGTCATATCATCAACGAGGCAGGCATCAGACCTGACCCGGACAAAGTGGCCGGAATAGAGAACTTTCCTCAGCCCCAGAACGTGACGGAACTCAAGAGGTTCCTCGGGATGGTGAACTATTTGGCAAAATACGTCCCAGAGCTGTCCACTGTAGGTCAGCCGCTTTATGGACTGCTTAAAGCAACGACAGAGTGGCTGTGGGGACCTGCACAGAACACAGCATTCCAAGACCTTAAAGCAGCACTCGCCACCGCCCCGGTACTCACCTTTTATGACGTCACTAAGGCTACGGTGGTGTCAGCAGATGCCAGCAGCTACGGGCTGGGGGGCGTTCTGCTCCAGCAGCACGGGGAACACTGGAAGCCCGTGGCCTACTGCTCCCGACGGCTGAGTGACGCAGAGACAAGGTACGCACAGATCGAGAAAGAGTGCTTAGCCAGCGTCTGGGCATGTGAAAGGTTCGAGAAGTACTTGTTTGGGCTTGACAATTTCAGACTTGTCACCGATCATAAACCACTAGTGCCTCTCATGAACAGCAAAGACTTGGATAATGTGCCCATTAGGTGCCAGAGACTGTTAATGAGGCTGATGCGTTTCAATGCAGTGGCTGAATACGCACCAGGCAAAACTTTAGCTGTGGCTGATGCACTCTCCAGAGGTCCAGAGCAGTGCTACGGAGATGGTGCTTCTCATGATGATGTTGCAGCGCACATTGATGCCATCGTGTGCCAGGTGCCTGCCACACCTCAAAGGATGCAGGAGATAAAACAGAGCACGGATGGGGATCTGCAGCTCCAGACAGTGTTGGGCTTCATCAGACACGGCTGGCCTGAGTATGTCGATAAAGTGCCGGAGACAGTCAGAGACTTTTATCAGGTGAGAGGGGAGTTATCTGCGGTAGATGGTTTAGTCATCAGAGGCAGTCGTATCGTCATTCCCACAGAGATGAGGGAGGTGATCTTAGACAGAATACATGACGGGCACCAGGGGATAGTTAAGTGCAGAGAGAGAGCTAGCCAGTCAGTGTGGTGGCCCAAAATGACAGAGCACATTACAACAAAGATACAGCAATGTCAATTCTGCAGAGAACACAAGAACACACAGAGAAAAGAGCCTTTAATGTCAAGTGAGCTCCCATCCAGACCATGGCAGAAAGTTGGCATAGACCTGTGTGAGTACAAAAAGCAAAACTACTTGATAGTGTCTGACTATTATTCCAGGTTTTTGGAGATCCTAAATCTGCCAACAACTACTAGCAGTCAGGTTGTAGCTAGGCTGAAGGCTACATTTGCACGTTTTGGTATCCCTGAAATTGTAGTTAGCGATAATGGGCCACAGCTAGTTTCAGAAGAGATGAGGAGGTTCAGTGAGGATTATGATTTCATCCATGTGACTTCAAGCCCACACTACCCCCAGAGTAATGGACAGGCAGAGAGGGCTGTTCAGATAGCCAAAAGCATATTAAGGCAGGAAGACCCTCTCCTCGCCCTGTTGACATACAGAGCTACACCCTCTTCTTCCACTGGAGCCAGTCCAGCGGAATTGCTCATGGGTAGGAGACTCAGAACCACCTTACCCACATTGCAGCATAACCTGAAACCGGCCTGGCCTAAAGAGGAACTGATCAAAACCGCTGATGCCGTAGCCAAATCGAGGCAGGCTTTCTACTACAACCGCAGGAACGGCGTGCGGACACTGCGCCCACTGAACTCGGGTGACGCAGTACTCACCAAACTTGATGGACAGAAAACATGGACAATGCCAGCAGTTGTTCACAGTCAGAGCTCCACTCCCAGATCCTACATAGTGGAGACAGCTCAAGGTGAACATTACAGAAGGAACAGGCGCCACCTGTTGGCCACACCTAAAATACTCACCTTTGTCAGCAGGGATCCTGACCATGTCACTCCAGGGGAGAGTGGAAACACGGATGAGTCCCGAGCAGCAGAAATGCCAACTTCCACACCATATGTTACTCGCTCTGGCAGGGTGAGCAAGCCAGCAATCCGGCTGGATTTGTGAGGCGTATGGACTTGTGTACTGTGGGAGATTTTTTATTTTTTTGTGAAAAGGGGGGTGATATACAGGTTAGAATTGTTGGCAGTAAATGTTCAGAGAAATGTTTAGAAAATAATCTTAGAGGGGGAGATGTAATGAATGAAAGATGTTATTACTTTGGAGGTCCTGTCACGTGTTTAACTTGACCTACTCACGGGTGTACGTGCAGTGCGTGTGACGTATACAGGAAGTGAGAAGCGCATGTTATGAAGGTTGTATGTCGGATGAACGCTAGTAAAAGCTACACAGTTAAGAACCTACGAAGTCGGCTCGTTCTTGAATTATTCTTATGTCAGTAAGACAAGGCATCTACGGACATTACAGGTGACATGGGAGGTTCTACCCAAGGCCGATAGGTGAAGTGGGAGGTTCTACCTGAGGCCGATAGGTGAAGAGGGAGGTTCTACCCGAGGCCGATAGGTGAAGAGGGAGGTTCTACCCGAGGCCGATAGGTGAAGAGGGAGGTTCTACCCGAGGCCGATAGGTGAAGTGGGAGGTTCTACCCGAGGCCGATAGGTGAAGAGGGAGGTTCTACCCGAGGCCGATAGGTGAAGTGGGAGGTTCTACCCGAGGCCGACAGGTGAAGTGGGAGGTTCTACCCGAGGCCGACAGGTGAAGTGGGAGGTTCTACCCGAGGCCGACAGGTGAAGTGGGAGGTTCTACCCAAGGCCAATAGGTGAAGTGGGAGGTTCTACCCAAGGCCGACAGGTGAAGTGGGAGGTTCTACCCAAGGCCGATAGGTGAAGTAGGAGGTTCTACCCAAGGCCAATAGGTGAAGTGGGAGGTTCTACCCGAGGCCGATTGGTGAAATGAGAGGTTCTACCCAAGGCTGTCTCCAGGTCACAATGGCAGTGAAGGTGGATGAAGGCTGCAACAGAGGGTGGTCCCCAGTAGTCTTGGTTCTCCATGCCATTGGACTCTGGCCACCCCCTTGCCAAGGACCGTGTGGTGGCTGCAGGTGCATCAGCCTCTCCACGTAAAAAGCTGTCACACACAGGCGTCCTCCCGGGACGATCATACTCGACCCCGAGAGACCGCCGACGATTTGTTTCCTTTGCCTCAACAAAAACAAAAACCACATGGGTTTCCACCGCACCTTTCATTCTCAAACACCGAACGTCAGTTTTCCAAAACTGACGGGGGTATGACGAGTCAGTCCGACAAAGGAGATGTAATCACTCAGTAAGTGGCAGAATTCCATTGACTCAAGTTATTGAGAGTTTAATTATCTATGTGCTAAGCTTTAGTCAATCTTTTTTTTTTTTAGTCAACCTTTACTATCAGTAGCGTTGCTCTAAGTAGATTGCTTTGGAAATTGATGCAACTGCTCAGTCTATCCTTCACACCCTCATCAATACCCAGAGACCCAGAGGCTTCTCCCGATCCGTTTGGCCCGGTGACGATTCAATATCTACGATTGAGAGTACCGGCCTCTAATGCTTTATCAGTCCTGACCTGTCCTGTCACTGCGCGCTCACACACACACACACACACAGTTGTGTGTGTTAAATGCTGCTTCAGGCAAACAGGATCAAACTGCACGGTGAGCATTAGTCGGTTTCTGTTTGTCGGTTCTTCAATCCAAAAAAGGATTTAATTTACTTTGTATGAAAAAAAAACAAAACCAAAACCTAATATTCCGACCTTCGTCTTCGTGTTTCCAGATAAGGAAGGAAGAAGATGGCTTACCTGCAGAGGTCCGGTTAGAGAGAATAGTCGAGGTGGAGGAGACTAGACGCCAGCCGGGTGCTAATTCTGCTGCGTCACACGTGAGGAGTAGGGGAGCCGGAGGACACCGTGCCTTCTCTGCACGGCTGCACAGCGAAGCTTTCAGGTAAATGATCTGAAACACATTTTTAGGTTTTTTAAGTGTGTTGACAGATGCATATTTTACTGGTTTATTAACGAGTGTTTGCGGGATCAAGGCGTCTATGAATAACACATCACTCGGTGTCAAAGGTCACCATCCTAGTGCGTCCGGGTAGCGTAGCGGTCTAGTCCGTTGCCTACCAGCATGGGGATCGCCGGTTCGAATCCCTGTGTTACCCCCAGCTCGGTCGAGCGTCCATACAGACACAACTGCTCATGGCTGCGGGTGGGAAGGCGCTGTACTAGCGCCTCCTCTGGTCAGTCAGGGCGCCTGTTTTGGGGGGTGGGGGGCATTCACCGGACCTTTTCAGGGGCCCAGCCATTTCTGTGTGCGGGCCTGACTGTATGTATATGTGAGAGTATGTATGTATTCGAGAGTAAATGTGTATATGAGAGTAAAGTATTTGCAGGTAGAAAAGCGCTATATAAAATGCAACTTGATTGATTGATTGATTGATATAAATATATATACATATATGTGAGAGCAAAGTTTATATGTGTGTCAGAATATTGTACATATGTGTGTGAGAGTAAGCATATTTACTGTATGTATGTGAGTCAACTATGAGGGGCCATGCAAGCCATAATACATTGAAAATATATATAAATATGTATTAAATACTAATATATAGTGGAAATATATGTATGAGTTGTTCCTTATCTGATGCGAGGGTCTAAGGACAGGATGTTGTGTTGCTGTAAAGCCCCCTGAGGCTAATTTGTAATTTGTGATCTTGGGCTATACAAATAAAATTGACTTGACTTGAATACAATTGGGGAGGAAAAAAAAGGGGGGGGTCACCATCCTGTCCCTCACCTAGGCCGGCGGTCCCTCACCCAGGCCGGCGGTCCCTCACCCAGGCCTGCGGTCCCTCACCCAGGCCGGCGGTCCCTCACCCAGGCCGGCGGTCCCTCACCTAGGCCGGCGGTCCCTCACCTAGGCCGGCGGTCCCTCACCCAGAACGGCGGTCCCTCACCCAGGCCGGCGGTCCGTCACCCAGGCCGGCGGTCCCTCACCCAGGCCGGCGGTCCCTCACCTAGGCCGGCGGTCCCTCACCCAGACCGGCGGTCCCTCACCCAGGCCGGCGGTCCCTCACCTAGGCCGGCGGTCCATCACCCAGGCCGGCGGTCCCTCACCCAGGCCGGCGGTCCCTCACCTAGGCCGGCGGTCCCTCACCCAGGCCGGCAGTCCCTCAGCCAGGCCGGCGGTCCCTCACCCAGGCCGGCGGTCCCTCACCCAGGCCGGCGGTCCCTCACCCAGGCCGGCGGTCCGTCACCCAGGCCGGCGGTCCCTCACCCAGGCCGGCGGTCCCTCACCCAGGCCGGCGGTCCCTCACCCAGGCCGGCGGTCCCTCACCTAGGCCGGCGGTCCCTCGCCCAGGCCGGCGGTCCGTCACCCAGGCCGGCGGTCCCTCACCCAGGCCGGCGGTCCCTCACCCAGGCCGGCGGTCCGTCACCCAGGCCGACGGTCCCTCACCCAGGCCGGCGGTCCCTCACCTAGGCCGGCGGTCCCTCACCCAGACCGGCGGTCCCTCACCCAGGCCGGCGGTCCCTCACCCAGGCCGGCGGTCCGTCACCCAGGCCGGCGGTCCCTCACCTAGGCCGGCGGTCCCTCACCCAGGCCGGCGGTCCCTCACCTAGGCCGGCGGTCCATCACCCAGGCCGGCGGTCCCTCACCCAGGCCGGCGGTCCCTCACCCAGGCCGGCGGTCCCTCACCCAGGCCGGCGGTCCCTCACCCAGGCCGGCGGTCCCTCACCCAGGCCGGCGGTCCGTCACCCAGGCCGGCGGTCCCTCACCCAGGCCGGCGGTCCCTCACCCAGGCCGGCGGTCCCTCACCTAGGCCGGCAGTCCCTCACCCAGGCCGGCGGTCTCTCACCCCAAGACAGCTGCCCATCCTACACCACAGCACATTTCACTGAAGGGTTGGGGGGGGGGGCGGTGCCCCGGCATCGCACCTCCCAAAATGTTCCCGTGACCCGGCATTCAAATGAAAGCGCTCGAATAGGTGAAGGGTGGGGTGTTTTTCCTCTCCTTCCAGGAGAAAAGTGTGGTGGAGCCGGGGGGGGGGGGGACACAGTGGATGGGGACGGGATGCGTTCCTCAACCATCCGGCGTTTCCGCCCCACGGCGGCGGACTGAAAGGACACCCGGAGATCCTCACAGGAGTCAGACGGTTGTACCCCAACAGGGCACTTGAGCTTTCCATTTGTAAAGTGAATCTCGCAGGTTTGAGCGTCGGTGGTCTTCGATTGGGTTCATTTTGTTCGTTCGTCTGTTGGAACTGCTGGACGTTTGCGCGGAAAAGCTTTCCGAAGGAACTCCACGGTTTAGTAAAAGGCGCTAAAACTTTCTGAATACTAAACCCGAGTACAAACGCCACATAGCGCGCACACACGCACACGCGCACAATCCGGGGAAAAACATAATGAAAAAAGATGGCGCAAGAGCGAGACGGCAATATTGATTTAGTGAAGCAATATAAATCCGCCCACCCCCCACCCCCACCCCCAGTTTACATCCTTTTTTTTCTTGGCCGCTCCCCCATGGTGTTTAGAATTAAGACCAAAATCCGCAACAAGAGTCTTATTAGAGCGGCCTGCCACCTTATTAATCCGCCCTAAAGACCAGCCAGCATCCCTGCAATCTGTTCCAGTCCGCGGTGGTGCCAAGCTCTCCGTCTTGTCCCCTCAAAACGACATTTGGACACCGTGTGCAGGGTGCGGGGGGATGCCGGCTCTACAATATAATCAATTTCTAACTTTTCCCCCAAAAAAACCACCCCCACATTTTGAATTCCCCGGGGTCCTATTTTCATCAGGGCAGCAAAGATATCGATTTCCACTTAACCTCTGTGCAGCATATGTCAACGCAGGGACGTGGACGAAGTCGAAACCTCGCAGGCCGTCCGCTTAAAGTCGAGGGAAGTTCCTGAGAAAGTTGCCCTGCTCCCGTCTCGCGCCTCAGACGCCTCCAACTTTTGGAGCATCGCCTTAATTAAAAAAAAAAAAAAAAAAAAAACCCCGCCGTTAGTTCTGCATGCTTGCCCACGCGGGCCTTCTTATATGCAGTGTGGGATTAGCGTCACAGTCACTTTAGATTCGGATTTTCAGGTGGGTGTACGTGTGGAAAAAGCAGCTAATTCGTATGGACAAAGCGTCCGGCATGAGAAAGGGTGCAAAGGTTAGGGATGGACGTTTGTTGAGTTATTCTGCATGTGCATGTGCATGTGCATGTGCATGTGCATGTGCATGTGCATGTCCATGTGCATGTGCATGTGCATGTAGACACACAACCAACCATACGTGTGTGTGTGTGTGTGTGTGTGTTTATGCATGCTCAATAGTAATCCAGGTAAGAAAAATCAAAGAAAGCTGAATCGGTCCATCTGGACACAGGGTTTACTGAGCGAGAACCGTTTCCTCACTTATCCAAGTGACCTCTTCGGTCTCAGCTGACTGCAGGTGCCCCCACCCTTATGGACACTACAGTGGCATACCGACCCAAACCAAATAGGTGTGACCATTAACTATGTGTACGTGTTTGGAGAAGGATTCTTATCTGCACTCAATACAGTCTATAATGGATTTGTGTGTGCATGCGTCTATCCATCAATCTATTGGCTTAGGCCACTTTCTGGGTGGGGTTTGCAGTCTCGGCGGGGCAGGTGGAGCGGCACAGCTACTTTGATTCTTTCTAGAGGATCCTAATGCGTCTCCAGGCCACCAGCAAAATATAACCCCTCCTGCTGGTCATGTGTTTTGCCCCAGTGTCCCCCCCCCCCCCTTGGCTGTGGCGCGGTGTATTTTTCAAAGGCGGGGCTCCCTGGAGAGGCGCCCCTGGTGAAATCATAGAAGCTTGGTTGTCGGTTTTTTGTCCCCCGGACGCCTTTGTCTTTCTCTCCTCCCCTGGCAAACTGCGGAAATCTTCGCCTGACATCGTTGATTGACGGTTTGTTTTCGCTGCTCAGCTGCGTAGAGGAGGTAAACCGGATGTTCAGAGGGGATTTTTAAATACCGCCGGTGCACAATGACAGGTTGTTGCTGTTGTCAGCGTGAATCCGTTCATGGCGTTCTGCGTATTCTAGTGCTCCACCCAGCTCCAACCGGTGCGTGGCCTTGCTCATATTCCTCTCATTGCATGTCCACTGCATTTTGCATGAGGCTCATAATGTATTATTATTATTATTATTTTGTTGTTGTTGTTGTTGTTGTTGTTGTTTTTCCCCTTCTCCAGAGAGCTGTTCACCAGGCAGTGAATGGAGTCCAGCAATAACAGGCGTCATTACCGGAGCACCGAAATCATCAAACGAGTGACGTGATCGGGGGAGACGTTCTGGGGACCCGGGTCAGCTGACGCGGTAGGGACATTTGACCAGTTTATTGACCCTTTCAGTCAAACTGCTATCACCCATTTGCAGGATAGGCCAATCAAAGACCTGTTAGAACCAGTTGAACCAGAGGTCATCACCTCAAAACGTACGGTTTGCTATGTGAAACGTGGAGACTCCAGAGTCCCGACCATTAGGAGCCATGGCTTTCAATACACGCCGTTGGTGAACGGGTCGGAGCAGCTGCCGCTGCGTTCAAGAATTCCTGCAACGACTGAAGAGGGGCCACAGCCATGCAAGGATGACTTTTTTTTTTCACGATTTAGTTTGACGGAGACATTTTGAAGATCAATCTGAAGTTGGAGATGCTAAGGTTTTTGTTGGGAGTGACGAAGAAGGTTCAGGATGAGGAACGAGAGGGACCGCTCAGGTTGGACGGTTTGGAGACAAAGCAAGAGAGGCGAGATTGAGATGGCCTGGACATGTGTGGAGGAGAGATGCTGGGTATACTGGGAGAAGGATGCTGCACACGGAGCTGCCAGGGAAGAGGAAGAGAGGAAGGCCGAAGAGGAGGTTTATGGATGTGGTGAGGGAGGACATGCAGGTGGCTGGTGTGACCGAGGAAGATGCAGAGGACAGGAAGAGATGGAAACGGATGATCCGCTGTGGCGACCCCTAACGGGAGCAGCCGGAAGTAGTAGTAGTAGTAGTAGTAGTAGTAGTAGTACTAGTAGTAGTAGTTTGATAGATACATTTTTAAGTGGCACCCACTCTTTTTGAAAGTTCTCGCAGCATTGCAATTAATTTTGTACACAGAAGAAATTGAACTATGCCATCCTCTGGGCTCTCGGGCAAGCCAAACCAAATTGTCATTGATTTATTACTACACCTAACGTCAACCCTAAAGACAGATCAAGACTTGCCGCCATTCGTCCGCTTGCCATGGTAAAATCAAACGATCGTTCCCGTTGTGGTATTGATATTTGAGAGGATTAAATGTGACTCAGTCGAGCTGTACGATGGTGCTAAAGTTGTCACTGCAAGTGGTGGGGAGAGAATTTATGGGGGTGTTTATGTGTGTGTGTGTGTGTGTGTGTGTGTGTGTGTGTGTGTGTGTGTGTGTGTGTGTGTGTGTGTGTGTGTGTGTGTGGAGGCTGTGGCTCAACAGGAAGTGGCTGGATCTAAGGAAGGACTAGGGCTTGCTTAGAGTGAATGCAGGCGCTCTGAATGCAATTTTGAAGACATGCAGGAACAATTTCATGAGGATTTGTTTGTTAAAAGGACCATGGCGAGTCACATCAGGCGATGTAATGAGATAGAGGAGGCAAGCACCGACTCTCTGAAGTACACAGGGTATAAACAGGCCAAGCAAATTAACAGACTTTCCTGACTCTGATATAATCCGTCAAGCCCCACAAGACATCGTGCGTGTTATTCTTGAAGGTGCTGCCCCATATGAGGTCAAATGTGTTTTAAAGCATCGTCGGCTTTCGGGGCATATGGAGGTCAGACGCATTCAGCAGTGCGATTCCTGGCCTCCCCTACTCTCGCATGGATGTGAGGGATAAATAAGCCTTGTCCCGTACCTGTCAATACACCCTCAGCAAACGACAATAAACTGCAACTGCTGTTAAAGAGCCTGCCGTTTCTCATCGACGCAGTTGGAGAAAATGATTACACAAAATGACGGTTAAGCTGTTCAGGATAGCCACAATTCCCTTTCCACCTATGATTGCTCTCTCAACTCTTTCAAGGCTACAGATTTTAATAGAGCAACGTTTATTTTTTTTGTTTTTTTTTTGGCTTTTCCCCCTCTTTTTCTCCCCAATTGCACTTGGCCAATTACCCCCACTCTTCTGAGCCATCCCGGTCACTGCTCCCCCCGCCTCTGCCCATCCGGGAGGGCTGCAGACCACCACGTCTTCTCCCATACGTGTGGAGTCGCCAGCCGCTTCTTCTCACCTGACAGCGAGGAGTTTCACCAGGGGGACGTAGCGCGTGGGAGGATCACGCTATTTCCCCCCATGTCCCCCCTGTCCCTGAACAAGTGCCCCGACCGACCAGAGGAGCCGCTAGTGCAGCATCCGGGACACAAACCCACATCCTGCAAACATGGCCAATTGTATCTGTAGGGACGCCCGACCAAGCCGGAGGTAACACGGGGATTCGAACCGGCGATCCCCGTGTTGGTAGGCAACGGAATAGGCCGCTACGCTACCCGGACGCCCCTTTAATAGAGCGAGTTTTGAAAGATTTCAAGCAACTGTTTCCAGATACAAGTCTCATACCTAAACAGCATCATCTTCTGCACCTTCTTCTCAGATTCACGCACTCGGTCCAGCGGCGAGGCGCGTGCGTGTGTGCTTCGAGTCAAAGCATTGCGTTTTCATGCAGTGGGCTTTGGAGAGTAGTTTTAGGAATAACTGTAAATCTCTTGTGGAGCACAAACGACTATATGAATGTAATCAGAATGTGCAAGTGGGGTTGAAATGGGCCCAGTCTATGAGCTGAAAAATGTCCACAGTTTTGAAGGGAAGATTAAAGACTCTTTGGAATAGAGCAAGTTGAATCTACAGTTTCTGTACTGCGGATTATGCAACACGGAAATAAGCACACATGTGCGACATCTTTGGTTATTTCTAATGTCACCAATGGTACTCCAGAGTTGGGACTTATGGAAAACATCTATATGGTAAATGCATCAGTGTGTTGTTTGGAATGCTAACCTCTTTCTACAACTGAGTGGACTGATCCTTATTTAGCTTACGAGGCTGAGGTTCCCTGCCTAGCTAGCTCAAGCCAATATTTCTGTCAATGCTGATAATCTTGTTGATTATACACCATACTACTTACTATTTGACCTTCACCAATAGCAAGTACATTCCGATGAAGTATGATCTCACAGGGGGCGTCCGGGTGGCGGGGCGGTCTATTCTATTGCCTACCAACACAGGGATCGCCGGTTCGAATCCCCGTGTTACCTCTGGCTTGATAGGGTGTCCTTACATACACAATAGGCCATGTGTGCTGGTGGGAAGCCGGATGTGGGTATGTGTCCTGGTCGCTGCACTAGCGTCTCCTCTGGTCGGTCGGGGTGCCTGTTCGGGGTAGGGGGGACTGGGGGGAATAGCGTGATCCTCCCACGCGATACATCCCCCTGGTGAAACTCCTCACTGGTGATAAGAAGCGGCTGGTGACTCCACATGTATCGGAGGAGGCATGTGGTAGTCTGCAGCCCTCCCCGGATCGGCAGAGGGGGTGGCGCAGCAACCGGGATGGCTTGGACGAGTGGAGTAATTGGCCGGGTACAATTGGGGAGAAAAGGGGGGGGGGCATGATCTCAAAGTCTTCGTTGCAAATCAGTCCCTTCATACAAATACTTGAGTCTATATCGAATGTAAATGCCGCCTGGTTTCTGGTGCAGGAGTACAGAACCTATCCATTCGCCGCAATCGCTCATAGCCAGGACATCCTGTGCACTTGCTGATAAACACCCAAATACAGCGATTCTGTTTGCTAGCATAGCTGATTCAGTTTACAGCAGTCACTTAGACTAATGCTGCAATGCAATTGTTTTGCATTGTCATGATTATTGTGAATGCACTGTGCATTGTTGAACCTTGTCTTCCGGTGCACTGCTTTGTTTGCATTTTACTGATTCTTCTCTTTACTGCCGTGCTGTGACCTTTGGAAAGCTTATTTATTTCACTCTGCATTTGTCTAAGGTGGAATAACAAAGTTTCCCTCCATCGACGACCTTAAACAATGGGCAAACCATCAAGCACTGACCACTGTGTGTCAAAATATGCAGAGGCATGTGTTGATTTTATTTATTTATTTTTATCTTACTTTCTACTTGTGGCTGTCAAAGCTTAAGAGGCTCTGTGCATACTTTTTACCTTGAGGCCTGTCAAGATATCATAATGAATTGTGCTATTCTGCAGAAATGTTTCTCAATTTCTATCCCAATTTTGTATGGCACTGACTTTAAAAAGAACATTATCAAACTGCACCATGTTCAATTTGTCCCCGCTTATCAGCGCTGTTAAAGAAACAGACTTTTACTTTAGCAAATTGACATTATCAGAGTCCACCATGTTCCCTACATTTTTTTGCCAAATTGTGTCTGCCACCAAATCAAGCACCAAGGGGAGAGACTAAAACCACATCATAATGCACTCTGATGTATGAGTTGGGCGGAAACTGTTGACCTTGAGGTTTACCAATAAAGCTGACTTTTTTCCTCTTAAATCAAGTAAGTCTATTTCTTGAAACAAAACGACCCGTCTTACAAATAACACAGCAGCTTAAAAACCGGTTGACATATATATATATGTATATATATATACTATATATAAAACTTGTTTCATCTGAGATACAACTCAAAACAAGATGTCCTCAAGACTCTAACTTAGCAAGATATTCACTATACATTGTCTACAATTAAGTCTCTGAATCTCATTGAAATGTGACTTGTTAGGTGATTGTATAAGTGTCATGAGGTATTTTGACTAGAAATTAAACAAATATACCTGGTAAGATTTTGAGTTTTTGCAGTGTAGATGCCCGGACTACCTCAAAAGGCTCCGTTCAGGAGGAGGAGCAGGTCCGCCCTGTCGTCATCCCAGATTGCATCCTTGGTCTCATTTTTCCCCCCCAGATACTGCCCAGGGCTTGTAATCACAGGAGAGGGTTGGAGCAAAAACTGGCCACTGAAGTAAGAGCACCAAAAACAGCTTTGCTTTGTGGCTCAGCTCCCCCTCTACCATCACAGCAACTGCCGCACACATATCCAGATGTTATTTTCACAGTCTCTCGAACCCTTATCCGTAGAGTTCGAATTATGGGGGGGATATGGGGGTCTGAGACCCCCAAGATCCAGCAATAGCCCCCCCCTAGATGCACCCATACAGCGAATGCAAGGGGGGTTGGCTGCTTGTTCAGTGTTATTTTGTTGGGGAAGGGTACTTGAAAATTTCTGATGCAGTGAGTATTCTCTTGGGTCCTCTGTTTGTGTTGTGGATGTATCATGAGTTATTAATGCTAGTGCTGTAACTATGTAACTAATATGGTACAGACGAGGTCAGTGCTGCAAGTGGCGACTTTTTGCACAGCCTCCGTTTCATCCACAGAACATGTACTTGGTGTAAATAGACCAGCATTCACATTGTGCCCTTCACTGGCCTAATGATATACTGATATACTTACATTATAGACTAGGATTCTGCTCAGTTCTGTTGCTCATATACATAGCACAGAAACGGTATTTAAATGAAAAAAGTGTCCGTTACAGTATAATTCAAACCCTGCTTATTCGTAAATAAGAGCAGGAGATGGGTCAAGTTACCTTTTCTTTTTGATGAGAGGGCCAATGTTTCCGATTCGGAGGCGGACACCTCCATCCCAGCCGTGTCACTCCACAACAAACCTCTCCGGTACACATTGGAGATTGCCATGCAGTGACGCCATAAAGTCGACATCATGAGCAAACAGCAGGGATGCGGTCCTGATGTCGCCGAGCAACTGCATGTCACTGGAGGCACAACTGCCAGGCCGGGCTGTGGGCCAGCTGCTCTTGAGCAGGGTTTCTCTGTAATTCCTTGGAGCTGTCACTAGGGGTTGTTATGATTTGCTGTTTTTTTCTGGCTTCTCACCCGAGGCCGTTTTCCTTGATTGTGTCCCCCGGTTTAATTCAGTCACTTATTTAGTCATTCAGACCGGTGCCTTTATCATTGTCTCTTACCCTCCCTTTTTTATTTTGAAGTTCTCACCTGCTTTGTCGTGTCAGTTCCTATCCGTGGCTTTATCCTCCATGAACTCCGTGCATCACCTCATCAGCCACAACCGTTGAGCCGTGCAGGGTCAACACTCTGCGGCGGATTACCGCACCGAGACGCCTCTTCATTGGGAAGCTTACCTTGTTTAATATTTTGCTCTTTGACCTAAGCCTGTATTTTGCCACGTCAGCCCCACCAAGCACCTGGTTACCTTCGCCCGGTTTACTGCTTCTCTCTGCCTCCATCTCCCTGCCTGTGTTGACTACTGACTTTGCCTGAGCCTTGTGTGTACAAGGGGAACTGGGGGGGGGGATAGTGTGATCATCCGACACACTACATCCCCCTGGTGAAACTCCTCACCGTCAGGTGAAAAGAAGCGGCTGGCGACTTCGCGTGTATCGGAGGAAGCATGTGGTAGTCTGCAGCCCTCCCCGGATCGGCAGATGGGGGGTGGAGCAGCGACCGGGATGGCTCGGAAGAGTGGGGTAATTGGTCAAATACAATTGGGGGAGAGGGGGGGGGTAAATAAATAAATAAATAAATATCCACAAAGTCTTCCCTTTTGTCTTCCGAGTCTGCTTTTGGGCCCTCAGCTCCTACTAGGCCTCCCGGCCCCAACAGGATGCCCAGAAGGTCTCTGATCGACACATCCAGGGGACGCACCCTATCCCCCCACCCCCCAACAACGCTACATCATGAACAACAAATCCACGTTGAACTCATAGAA
The DNA here is from genome assembly GCF_029633865.1 of Lampris incognitus. NCBI lineage: Eukaryota > Metazoa > Chordata > Actinopteri > Lampriformes > Lampridae > Lampris > Lampris incognitus. Next base: position 12,414,338 of record NC_079216.1, on the reverse strand, counting down.
TCGAATGAAAGAAACCTTGACCCCCGGTCTCCATTTTCTAACCGTCTGCGCGTCTAACTTGCGCACGAGGACGAGATCCCGTGTTGGGTCATCGCGATATGTACGCTACTTCCGCTGCAGCGAGCTCGCCGCACAGGTTTCTCCATTAAAACAGTCAAGGCTCCAAACTCGGTATCAGTAAATAAACTCGCGGGGCCACCGCCGCTCCTGTCGACGATGACGGATGAGCCGAGGCCTTACGCAGCGCATTATAATTCATTTTATGATTCATTTCAAAAACCCTCCACTGTGATCAGGTGGAACTGAAGAAGGCGTATATATTGTCTCACTGCGTAAAAACACCTCAAGCTGTTTGCTTCATCACGAAGCTTCCGGTGTAATGAAATGCACTCCTGGGACATGTGCTGGGATTGCCGGTGCAGCAGCAGCAAACGTTCATCTTTGCAAGCCGTGGGACCCTCTTGCATGCATATTGCGAGCTGCTTGAGTGACCAACTGCAAGGCTTGGATTTCATTTTCTGAAATCAGAACATCCATAGAATCGTTGGAGATCCTTGAAGCCTGTCTTGGATTTTATTCTCATGGTTCACTTAGTACAAAGACGGGGTTTCATTGTCAGTCATCGCACTGGACTCACAGCTCCAGCTTGCCGTCTACCAGCTTGCCGTCTACAGCTCGATGCAACCAATGAGGGACAAATCCAAAATCCTGGTTCAGTGTAAAAAAAACAAAACAAAAAACAAAAACACTCCATTGATCAGCCAAGGATAACATGATGCTACAGCAGTCTGTTATAAAAAAAAAAACACGGAGCGGTCATTTTAAAGATGCACATACATCTTGCAAAGATTACCAGCATGAGTCACTCTGCTGCAGCTCACTAAAGCAAACACTAAGAGGGAGTTTAGTAATAAAATAAATGCACATCTATCAAAGGACCCCTCCTATGTTTGCTGTAGCATCATGTTAGCTTTGGCTGAACCGTGCACTGTTTTAGCACTGAAGGAGCATTGCCCCCCCCCCCCCCCCCCCGTGGCACTGAATTCTAGATGGCAAGCTGTGCGTGCAATGAGAATTAAAGGATGGGTAACTGTGAAAACCTACCCTCGTACTAATAAGCAGTAGATACAGACCTCAAATACTCCAAACTCTTCCTTTCAGGGCACCACTTCAGCCGTGAAGGGGAAAGGTTAGCAGAGCCAATCATTCGCGCTACGGCTAGCAATACGCCAGGTGAAACCCCTCACCGGACAGGGACATGGCGGCTACCAGGCTCTATGCAGGGGGGGGTGGGGGGACTCTAGAATATTAACTTATATGAGAAACACAGACAATTACATCTCACTGCGTGCCCTCCTTTTCCAAACCACTGACCGCGTCCTTGTCCTTGGCAAAGTCCTTCCCCGCTGGAGCGGCGTGTTGCGAAACTCGGCCAGCGGGCCCACGGATTCTTACACAAACATATACTGGACTGGTGACTTGTATGCACAGGATAAGGAGGCATCTGTTAGGCAAATGAGTGATGATAATGTGATTTGCAGGGCCGTTTGTTGCTCCTCTCCTCCTCCAGTGTGCTCCCAACGGCCATTGATTTCCATTACCCTGCTTTAGTGTCTCATCTCTCCTATTTGACAGATTAGTGGGGTGGAACATTGTGGTTGTGTGCGTGTGTGTGTGTGTGTGTGTGGGTGGGTGTGGGTGTGTGTGTGTGTGTGGGTGTGTGTGTGTGTGAGGCTGAGGTGTGCGGCAGGACGGAGAAGAAAGAATATTCAATAACCGAGGAATTAGAGGCTTGAAATGTATTGCAACAGACCCAAGTCCAGTCGAGTGGCCTCGAGCAAAGCACAGAATTAACCCCTACATGTTGTGGGTCTCCCAAAGTTTTTTCTATTCTCCTTTTTTTTTTTTTTGTCATCTATTTTTACTAATCCCTCCTTCCTCAGAACTGCCCCCGTCTTGACAAGAAGAGACGAAGAGGAGACGAGGGCAGGAGCAGAGGGGAGAAGAGGAACGAGATATGGGAATTCGGTGACATAGTGGACCATAACTTTAACTGCACTGAGCTCAGCTAAAGTTAAAATAGGGCGGGGCGTCCGGGTGGCGTGGCGGTCTATTCCGTTGCCTGCCAACCCGGGGATCGCCGGTTCGAATCCCTGTGTTACCTCCGGCTTGGTCAGCCGAACGTGGGTAAGGGTCCTGGTCGCTGCACTAGCGCCTCCTCTGGCGCCTCCACCTGTTCAGGGAGGAGGGGGAACTGGGGGGGAATAGCGTGATCCTCCCACGCGCTACACCCCCCTGGCGAAACTCCTCACTGTCAGGTGAAAAGAAGCGGCTGGCGACTCCACATGTATCAGAGGAGGCATGTGGTAGTCTGCAGCCCTCCCCGGATCAGCAGGGGGGGGGGCAGCAGCGACCGGGACGGCTCAGAAGAGTGTGGGTAATTGGCCAAGTACAATTGGGGAGAAATAAATAAATAAATAAATAAAAAAGGGGGGGGGGTTACAACAGGGCTTCCGCTCCCAGCATGGCTCAATCTTCTGGCTTTCATCTGTGCAGCTGCCAATACACCAGGACCGCATGACTCGGCGAGATGAATTTATTTACTTTTACAGCCGTTGCTGTATTTCTTCAAAGATGTACTGGCAAGCCGAGAGGGACAGAAAATTAAACTAAACCAATTAGTAATGCTGGTTTACTGGATCCAGGGAAATTGGGGAGGGGGGGGGTTGTTGTTGGTCTGGTTGAATGTTTGTTTGGATCATCAGTCTTTTCATGTGGTAGAGTAATTGCCAAAAACAACTCCGACCGCTTTGTACGGTGTCTGCGCCCTTCAGGTTTTCGTCTGAGTCGGCATCCCTGTGATCCTTTGGAGACGCGCCCTAATTCACATGCGGGGACCAATTAATGCCACAATGGATGTGCGTCAATATAAGACGAGCTTTAGTCCAAAATAGAGTCTCTCTTTCCTATCGCTTACATAACGCTGACGGCTGCTCAGAGGAAACGGGATGCCACACGACACCCCGCCTTTCTCTGGAACAGTTTAGATTAAGACTTCGTAAAACTTAGGAAATTGTTGACAAAAATTACTGTAGGGAATTCTGGGGGGGGGGGGCAGCCTCAGGAACCGCCACAGTCGGGACGCGAACCCGGGTGTCCCACTCCGCAAGCGGCAACGTTAACCAGTCGACTAAAGGGTCGGGCCCGTTAGTCACGGGTCGGGCCCGTTAGTCACGGGCCAACGTGTCTACTTATCCATGCACGTTACACTCGTGTTATTGTTCCATTGTCTGACTGATAATAAACCATTCAGGTGGGCGTCCGGGTGGCGTGGCGGTCTATTCCGTTGCCTATAGCAACACGGGGATCGCCGGTTCGAATCCCCGCGTTACCTCCGGCTTGGTGTCTGCGGGTGGGAAGCCGGATATGGGTATGTGTCCTGGTCGCTACACTAGCGCCTCCTCTGGTCGGTCGGGGTGTCTGTTCAGGGGGGAATAGCGTGATCCTCCCACGTCCGCCTGGTGAAACTCCTCACTGTCAGGTGAAAAGAAGCGGCTGGCGACTCCACATGCATCGGAGGAGGCACGTGATAGTCTGCAGCCCTCCCCGGATCTGCACAGGGGGGTGGAGCAGCAACCGACCGGGACGGCTCGGAAGAGTGGGGTAATTGGCTAAGTACAATTGGGGAGGAAAAGAGGGGGGGGGAATATAAATAAAAATAAACCACGTTGACTCCTCTCAAGGCTGGGTCTCTGCACAAGCTTCATCATCACATGATGCTTCATCATCATCACAAGATTCTGCCGGATGACCAGCGGCTCACACACAGCCTCGAATATGGTGTGACTTATAACTTCTCATGAAAATCATGGCGTCCCTGGGTTTCACATCCGGGCATTGTTGTTAAAACAGCCAAGCCAAGGTCTCTCTCTCTCTCTCTCTCTCTCTCTCTCTCTCTCTCTCTCTCTCTCTCTCTCTCTCTCTCTCTCTCTCTCTCTCTCTCTCTCTCTCTCTCTCTCTCTCTCACACACATCTGGCCGTGAGAGCGTGGTGCAAGTGCATCAGCGTGCACGTGGAAGAGCTCCAAAACACAGTCCTTCAAGTTTCAAAGTAAAAATAAATAAATATATAATTTCCACGAAACCTCTGTTCCTTGCTGATTATACCTAATTCACAGTCCAATAAACGTAGTCGACCGCTCCATCCAGTTCTCAGGCCATCAAGAAATAGTGAAGTGACTCATAGTTCCCCCCAAAACGCGGTTCAAATATAGAAAATACGTCAAGGCAAAAAAAAAGAAGAAAATAAAAAAGTGACTCACCTGCTTACAGTCACCGGGAGTCTATCATTGGCCAGTCAGAGGGTAAATCAGTTATTTCAGTGAAGTAGTGTCGCTTCTGAGCCGGCCCGTTCTGGTTTAGCACAGCCTGCAGCTGCAACTGCCTTGTCTTTAGTTTGTCCTGCAACTGCAGACTTTTCCTCCAGCACTGCGGACACGTTGTTTTGTTTTCTTAATAATTAATGGATGCAAGACACCAAGCAGACTGGCAGAGAGTACCAACACCAGCCTGCCACATTTTTGGCCTTTGCATGGTTAAGAAGCTCTAAATCACAGTGTCTACCCCTGCCGAATTGATCCCCCCGCCCATGCCCCAGCATCATGTGTGGAAGAGATGCCAAAGTCTGCAGAATAAAGCACTCTCCAAAAGCCATGTAAAGGTGTCCTGGAGATACGTAACACGTGCCATCGTCAGCCCAAAACAATTCAGCGCATTATATTGCAGTTCGCAAGTACTGACAGAACCGAGTGGACCTTGGTGGATAAAACTGCCCGGAATCAGATTTTGACAGACTAGATCCTCTTGATTTCAGACACACTGAACGATGAAAAGTGGTTGTTTCATCCCCATGACATTAGCATCTTGGGGGGGGGGGGGGCGGGTGTTATTAGACTAGACTAATACTTTATGTCTATCTCTGCACAGATGAAGTGGATTATTAAACCGTTATAAAGAATCGTACTGACTACCGAACTTCTGCTGGAGGGAAAAATGCAGGCTCCGTTTATTCGGTCGTTTTGGGAGAAGAAGAAAATGAACGGCGTCTCAGTGACGTAATCAATCCGCGCATGCAAGCGCAACACCGCCCACTTGTGGACAAAGTCGTAAACAAAATAATAGTACACAGTAACACATAGTCATACAAATACGCTGGTGTCATATCTCAACACTCCCACTTATGAATCATGAGCTTACTGTATACCTTTTCATATTCATAGAAAAAAAAAACTTGGTATAACCCATACAACTCACATTTCACACACCAAGCATTGCCTTAGCAAATCTACTACTACTTTCGGCTGCTCCCGTTAGGGGTCGCCACAGCGGATCATCCGTTTCCATTTCTTCCTGTCTTCTGCGTCTTCCTCTGTCACACCAGCCACCTGCATGTCTTCCCTCACCACATCCATAAACCTCCTCTTTGGCCTTCCTCTTCTCCTCTTCCCTGGCAGCTCCATATTCAGCATCCTTCTCCCAATATACTCAGCATCTCTCCTCCACACATGTCCAAGCCATCTCAATCTTGCCTCTCTTGCTTTGTCTCCAAACCGTCCAACCTGAGCGGTCCCTCTAATATAATCGTTCCTAATCCTGTCCTTCTTCGTTACTCCCAGTGAAAATCTTAGCATCTTCAACTCTGCCACCTCCAGCTCCGCCTCCTGTCTTTTCGTCAGTGCCAATGTCTCCAAACCATATAACATAGCTGGTCTCACAACCATCTTGTAAACTTTCCCTTTAACTCTTGCTGGTACCCTTCTGTCGCAAATCACTCCTGACACTCTTCTCCACCCACTCCAACCTGCCTGCACTCTCTTTTTCACCTCTCTACTGCACTCCCCGTTACTTTGGACAGTTGACCCCAAGTATTTAAACTCAGATGTCTTTGTCACCTCCACTCCTTGCATCCTGACCATTCCACTGTCCTCTCTCTCATTCACGCATAGGTATTCCGTCTTGCTCCTACTGACTTTCATTCCTCTTCTCTCCAGTGCATACCTCCACCTCTCCAGGCTCTCCTCAACCTGCACCCTACTCTCACTACAGATCACAATGTCATCCGCGAACATCATCGTCCATGGAGACTCCTGCCTGATCTTGTCCGTCAACCTGTCCATCACCATTGCAAACAAGAAAGGGCTAAGAGCCGATCCTTGATGTAATCCCACCTCCACCTTGAACCCATCCGTCATTCCAACCGCACACCTCACCATTGTCACACTTCCCTCATACGTATCCTGCACCACTCCTACATACTTCTCTGCAACTCCTGACTTCCTCATACAATACCACACCTCCTCTCTCGGTACTCTGTCATAAGCTTTCTCTAAATCTACAAAGACACAGTGCAACTCTTTCTGGCCTTCTCTATACTTCTCAATCAACATTCTCAAAGCAAACATCGCATCTGTGGTGCTCTTTCGTGGCATGAAACCATACTGCTGCTCGCTGATCGTCACCTCTCCTCTTAACCTAGCTTCTATTACTCTTTCCCAAATCTTCATGCTGTGGCTGATCAACTTTATACCTCTGTAGTTGTTACAGTTCTGCACATCGCCCTTGTTCTTGAAAATCGGTACCAGTATGCTTCTTCTCCACTCCTCAGGCATCCTCTCACTTTCCAGGATTGTGTTAAACAATCTAGTTAGAAACTCCACTGCCATCTCTCCTAAACATCTCCATGCCTCCACAGGTATGTCATCAGGACCAACTGCCTTTCCATTCTTCATCCTCTTCATAGCTGCCCTCACTTCCTCCTTGCTAATCCGCTGAACTTCCTGATTCACTATCCCTACATCATCCAACCTTCTCTCTCTCTCATTTTCTTCATTCATCAGCCCCTCAAAGTATTCCTTCCACCTTCTTAGCACACTCTCCTCGCTTGTCAGCACATTTCCATCTCTATCCTTGATCGCCCTAACTTGCTGCACATCCTTTGCACCTTGGTCCCTCTGTCTAGCCAATCGGTACAAGTCCTTTTCTCCTTCCTTAGTGTCTAATCTGTCATACAACTCACCATACGCCTTTTCCTTTGCCTTTGCCACCTCTCTCTTTGCTTTACGCTGCATCTCCTTGTACTCCTGTCTACTTTCTTCATCTCTCTGACTATCCCACTTCTTCTTTGCCAACCTTTTCCTCTGTATAATTTGCTGTACTTCCTCATTCCACCACCAAGTCTCCTTGTCTTCCTTCCTCTGTCCTGATGACACACCAAGTACCTTCCTAGCTGTCTCCCTCACTGTGCATTGCCTTAGCAAATGTCTTCAGTTTTACCTTGGATGCGGGCTTCGTCATTACATCCATCCGGTGTAAAATCAAGTCATATTGAGCCGCCTTCTGTAGAAGCACTCTAACACTTGTTCGGTTGGCTGTTGGCGAAAATGTCTCCCCATAATCCACCCCAGCTCTCTGGCTATATCCCTTTGCTACAAATCTAGCCTTGTACTTGTCGTGTCCGTCTATATCTGTCTTTATCGAATACACCCACCTTCCTCCCACTGTTTTCTTGCCCTCTGGCAATTTCGTAAGGGTGAATGTTTTGTTGTCTCTTAGAGACTCCATTTCCTCGTCCATTGCCCTGGACCACTTTTCTGATTCTGGCGATTCCATGGCCTCTTTAAAGGTCAGAGGGACACCGCACACTGCCCTGTATGCATAATCTATAGTAGTGAGTGAGCTGTCATCACTGTCGCCCTGACTATAGTCAATCAGGTATCTCGGAGGTTTGCGTTCCCTTTGGGGGTACCTCCCACTGGCTGAGGCTTGTGACGTCACCCTTGGGTGCTCCTCGTCATCATCCTCGGGTGCTGACTGTGTACCGTCAGTCTGTACATTTTTCTGTACTCTAGGCTGAGTTGCAGCTGTCTCAACAGACTTTCTCTCTCTTACCCAGTCTTCTGGGTGCAGACCTGGTGTCTGAGTCTCATTTTCACTAGTTGCCTTGTGTATAAACTTAACTAGTCTGTGTTTCTGTACTTTCTCTTGGTCAGGGTAGTAGACTAGGTAGGCCGGGCTGTTCTTGTCGTGTCCTACAAAACGCCCCCTCTCACATCTAGAATCTAACTTTCCCTTGTCCTGCTGGTAAGCATAGCATTCTGTCCCGAACTTTTGCATTCTAGCCATGTTGCACTTTTTTCCTGTCATTGCCGTGTATGGCGTAGTGCCTGTGTGCTTGTTGAAGCATCTGTTTCTGGTGTGGGCTGCCTCCTGTACAGCATAATGCCAGAGGCTCTTTGGTAGACCACTATCTATTAGCATACACCTTGCCATCTCGAATAGTGTGCGTCCTTCTCTCTCTGCAACGCCATTTTGATGGGGAGAGTATGGGCAGGACGTCTCATGTCTTATTTTGTTCTGTCTCAACAGGGTTTGAAACTCCTTGCCTGTAAACTCAGTTCCATTATCCGACCTTATGCATTTCACTGTCCCATAGGGAGCTACATCTGCCAGAAATTTCTCGGTCGCTTGCACTGTGTCACTCTTTGTTTTTAAGAAATAAACACACACAGCCCCTGTGCACACATCTGTAAATGATTGCATGTACCTGAAACCATTAATGGACTCGTTTGCCACAGGACCAGCTAAATCAGTGTTTACCAACTCCAGTGGTGTCTTGGCTTTGTCTGTAGATTTCCTGTTCCTGTTTTGGGTAAACTTCCCTTCTATGCATACTGCACACTCTTTGTCAGGTTTACACACTTTATCCTTTATATGCATACCATCAGTGATATCCTGTAGCTTTATGATATCGTCATAGTTGCAGTGGCCCATTATCTCATGCCAAGTTTCTATATCATGGCTCACATGGCACTTTTCAACAACACATTCAGTTTGCAAATAGTACATTTTCCCCTGTACCAAAATGTCAAACCTGGTACCATCCGGTGACATTAGGGTATCTCTGCCCTCTTCGAAGAACACACTGGCTCTGTGTGCTGTCGCAGACTTCACAGAGAAGAGCTCTTGGGGGTACGATGGAATATATAGTGCGTTCCGCAGTGTCACTCTACACCGTCGCCCCTCACTGTCGAGCAGACATACCGTAGCATCTCCCCTGCCCTGCACCACACCAAAGGTGCGCTTACCGTCCGCCAGCTCCATGCAGTGTTTCTCTGGCTCGAACGAGTTGTCAAAGCTCTTGAACTTCTTATCATTGACTATGTGGGAAGAAGCCCCACAGTCCACAATCATTCCTGGTTTGAACTGTTGCCGTCGTCCTGGTCCTGCTGAGCTGGTCTCTCCAGCCTGCACTCTGAAGATGTAGTTCTCTTCTTCCGCAGTATTCCCCGGTCCCTGCCCTCGACCTGCTCCGTGACCACCGCCGCCGCCGCCACCTGGCTCCATCAGCGCGGTCCTTCTTGCACACTTTGTCCGTGTGACCCTTGATCCGGCAGAAGCTGCACCACACGCTGCGTGAACAGTCCGATTTCCGATGGCCTTTGTCACCGCATCGCCAGCACACCGTTTGATCATCTTCTCCCTCACAGCGTTTCACTGGCTTTTTCTTAGGCGCTGCATGGCCCTTCATCACCCTCTCGGACGTCTCGTCCGATGCTGTAGCATTAGCTACATCTTCTGCCGCCTCAAAGTTTCTCAATTTGGCCTTAAATTGTCCCAATGTCAACTCACTGTCGCCATGTGTCACCATTAGAGTGAATGGCTTATATCTCTCGGGTAACCCCCTCATCACCATGGCCATCATTAGTCCCTCACTCGGTGCTTCTCCCGCCCCTTTGAGAGCCGTAATGATTTGTTCAGCTCGGATAATGTATTCGGTTATCGTCTCATTATCAGCTTTCTTTAGCCCAGTCAATGTTACATACAGAGTGACAATCCGGGGTCTGCCCTTACCAATGTAATGTTCCCGCAACACCCGTAGACTCTCTCTACCTTTGTTCTTCGTTTCTCTGAAGATCAGTCCCAAGCTTGTGTTGTCCAATAAAGGCGCCAATGCGCAGTAGGCGTCCGCGTTCCGCTCCTCGTCTAGGGCCTGCTCTTCCACTGTCAAAGGTCCCACGGGCTCGGTAAGAATGGTGGTTTTCAGCCCCACACCATGCATGCAACAGAGCATTCGCTCTTCCCACAGTTCATACTCATCGGCCTGTCCGTTGAATGTGGGCCACCTGCTCTTCTTTCGCTCCATCTCCCTAGGTAGCGTTAGCTTAGCGTTCCGTTAGCTTCCCGATAGCCTCTCTCGATGCTAACTAGCTTCACACTTGCTAACTTGCTACTCCGTGCTAACCTGCGCGCATCCCGCCATCCGAGGTTATCACACTTCGTGTACTTTTATCAACTACTAAATAATCCAACGTTATCTGGGCCCATAACCTGTTAGAAGACTAGACTAATACTTTATGCCTATCTCTGCGCAGATGAAGTGGATTATTAAACCGTTATAAAGAATCGTACTGACTACCGAACTTCTGCTGGAGGGAAAAATGCCGCCTTCGTTTATTCGGTAGTTTTGGGAGAAGAAAATGAACGGCGTCTCAGTGACGTAATCAATCCGCGCATGCAAGCGCAACACCGCCCACGTGTGGACAAAGTCGTAAACAAAATAATACGCCCATTTCACGCCGCGGCCATCTTGGATTTTAAAAAAACCAAGTGTGGGAACTTAGCCACGCCCTCTTCTTACTTCGTTGAAAACACTGCTGGAGGCAACATGTCGTACTGCTGTGTACCATCCTGCAACTCCTATCAAAGAAGGGAAAGAGATCATTTTCAGGGACCAATGTTTTAAACCTTTGTTAAATTCAGCTGACAAGAAAATAGTGCACACAAACCTTAGCTAGATTGAAACATATTTAACTTCCTTTCAGTACAGTCCCATTTTTTAGCCCACACCTTGAGATGAGCAATCACTATCTTAGTTTAGTAAACAATTGATGATTTGAGTTGGTAGCGAGTTCCAGTTTATTGCTACAACAGAATGACAGTTGACCGAACATATTTTAGTTTAAAATGAACCAACGGTTTTGTTAAAGTTAAAGGACAAAGAATGAAAATATTGTATTGTATTGTACAGTATAAAAATGAAATGTATCTTATTTGTTATTTTATTGTGATTAAACACCTTCTTTGAATACAGCCCTGTGTGTGTGTCTTTCCTCACTGGCACAGGAGAGGCAGAAAGTACTCGACAAAGAAAAGATCCAGCTTAGTTTTCATATTCTCCCATTCCTCCGCATCAAAGTAGATTCGCTCCAGGTGGTAGTCATCTCGGCACTTCACAAAAAAGTCACACCACATCATCCCTGTGATTCCCATTTGTCCCATCATCTGATTGTAGTAGCCATGGCAGTGTTTGAGAGCAAAAGATCCATCTGGTCTTAGAGAAAGGCACTTGCACTCCACAAAGCTGTCCACATCAGGACACTTGATTTCCAGCAGTCCCTGAAGCTGACCGGAGTCATCCGCCACCTTTCGGTCAGGGGAGGCACCCAAATGTGGGGCGTTGGGGTTGATGGCGAAACCGCAAGTGGAGACCGAGTGTCCAGTTACTTCCTCATACTGTATAGCTGCAATGGGCTCCAACTCAATTCCTCTCATCATGGCCTGTGTCTGCACAGTCCTCTTCGGTCTCTGCATTCTGGTTGCCAGAGTCTCGAAGTCTGCCACCCTTGAGATATTGGGGGCAGAGGGGTAAAGCAACTTCAGAATGTATACATCACAACATATGTAGTATTAGAAAGATGTTTTATTCACTACAGGGTACTGAAATTTGTTGTGAAATAAATAGCCATTGGTCCAGTCTTACCTTGAGACTATGCTCTTGAAGTCTGATGATGTCAGACGCTGGGCGCGGACACGGTGCCAGGTCTTACTTGTGCTCTGCCCCCTTGTCTCGACTTCCAGTGCCTCAGCATCAGGGTGGGTGACAGCCATGCCACCGTAATAGATGCTCTCATTCCTGTTGAGAGCTGTGGCATAGTTTGATGGTTGTGGTGGCAGTGGAAATGGAGAGTGGGGGTCATCACTAGTGGTGGGCAGGTTAAGTGTTTGGTAGGTCAATACTGAGCCAAGGGGCAGGTCTCCATATTTAGTTTCAACCTTTTTTGCTGGGTGTCTGCTCGATGCCTGCAGTACCTTTAACATCTGGCTGTTACTTCCAATGGCAGCAAGGTTCTTTTGGAGGTCAAGTGCAAATTGGTCACTTGGTAGGGGGAGTGGAACGGGGCAATATACATTGGGCCTGATGGCATCACTACTTCTTTTGTACTTATTAAGGGGCATCTTATCTGTGGGTGGCTTCAATTTGCATACTTTGAGTGTATTCACAGGTTGTGGTGTAAAGCCCAAGGCCCGAGATGGAATATGCCATGTCTGTGGCAGCGAGGTCTTGCTGACTGTGGGTGGCACAGCTTTGTAACCTTTTTTGATGTAATGTGCAAGTACGTACAACAACCCTATCTGATGGTTGCAGTGGCCCTGTCCTGCTTAGCAACTGCATGTTGACTGCCCGAAGAATGCGCCTTTTGATGGAAAATCGACCTGGTAACAGAGAAAGAATCATGGATGAAGTCATGAATAGGCTTTAATTATTATCCTCAAACTAAAAGCATGTTGAATGTTGACATAATGTTGTTTGGGTTAACAAGGACTTGGGAAAAAAATAGTGTGCATTTAGGAAGCACTAGATCATAGTGTTACCAAACATCATGGAAATGTTCTCCTGAAGGTATGTCTGAACTTTGCCTGGCTACTAACCAACTACCTGCACATGGTAAGGCGGCTCATTCTTCCTCATTGAGCGATATGCCCTCGCCCTGACAGCAATGCCTGTCTCACTCGGCCTGACTGTAAAATCGTATGACAGCACAAAAGGTTAGCAAGTTTATCAACAAATACAGTGTACCTTAACTTAGTAACTTAACAAGCTACAGCTGAAAGTGTTGGATCGGAAGGTGTCACATCGGCTATCCTGATAACGTTGTCAACACAACCATAACAAACGCTAGCTAGGCTGGCTAGCTAGCTAGCTAGCTAACTTACCTTCAATATCAAAGATGTAGCCCTCTATCCAATTGCTATATCCTTTTAGCAGTACATCCCTTGGGATCCGACGCCCCTTCTCTGCCCATTTTTCGATGTCAGTTGTGGTAAATGACGGTAGGTGCTCGAGGTTGGTAGTCCAAACCACGTTTGCTGCTGGCCCCGGCTGCACTGATTTCCGATTGAGTAAGGGGGCGTGGCTAAGTTCCCACCACTTGGTTTTTTTAAAATCCAAGATGGCCGCGGCGTGAAATGGGCGTATAGTACACAGTAACACATAGTCATACAAATACACTGGTGTCATATCTCAACAGCGGGGGCAACAATGCTTTCAGATGTTGGATTCTTACGTCCGGACGACGTGTTCACCGGAAGAGGCAGCGAGAAACTGTCACCGGCTCCCATTGTCTTCAGCCGCTCTGACAGAGGCTGTCTGACAGCCCAGGACTCCCCCCTGTTTCATCCAGCCACTCTGAATATATCCACCTTTCACGACTGCTCATCTGCGCTTTACAGTTTTAATCGCTTCTCTCTCCGAAACCGAGGCAGCGGCCACGAAAACAAATACACGAACGCGGCCGAGCTCAGACGCATGCGCAGTGGACTTGCAGCGAGCGCGGCGGCTCGGCGCCTCGCGGCAATGCTAACTCGAAGGATTAGCTGAAGCGCAGCACGTCCGCGTGCTAGCAACCCTGACGGACCCCTGCTGGGAAGAGACGCTTACTGACCAGGGGTCCCCAATAGGCGGCCCGCGGGCCACGTCCGGCCCGTGACTGGTTGATTTATGGTCCGCGAGAATTTTTGGAGAAATGCCAGAATTTTTTTTATTTCCCTACCAAAAAAAAAATGTCTTAGTAAAAGTAAGACTAGTAATATATCGAAAAATAGATGAGAAATCTCTGTTTAAATTATAATACCTGCAACGTATCGACACCAAAACAAACTAACGAACAACATGCTGCTGGAGGTTGAGTGGCCCGTGGTTTTAAAAGTGGCCCTAAAAGTGGCCCGCTATGAAAAGTAATTGGGGACCCCTGGCTCACTCCTTTAGCTACACCTGCTATACTGGGGGCCGGCACGGTGGCGCAGTGGTTAGCGCGGTCGCCTCACAGCAAGATGGTCCTCGGTTCGAACCCCCGGGGTAGTCCAACCTTGGGGGTCATCCCGGGTCGTCCTGCGTGGGTTTTCTGCGGGGGCTCCGGTTTCCTCCCACAGTCCAGAGGTGTGTGTGTGTGTGTGTGTGTGTGTGTGTGTGTGTGTGTGTGTGTGTGTGTGTGTGTGTGTGTGTGTGTGTGTGTGTGTGTGTGTGTGTGTGTGTGTGTGTGTGAACCATGTGATGGCCTGGCGGCCTGTCCAGGGTGTCTCCCCGCCTGCCGCCCAGTGACTGCCGGGATAGGCTCCAGCCTCCTCGCGACCCCGATTGGGATAAGCAGCTTGGATAATGGATGGATGGATGGATGGATGGATGGACTAATGTATTAAGGCACTGCATAGCTCAAGGAGGGAGCACCCCACCAACGTTGCCTGTGTCAGGGGCTCCATCGCCCGTGAAGCTCAACGGGTGAAGCCTGGCACCGAAACGTCCCAGATTACCCGGATATCTACGAGATGGCGCAAGTCTTGGGACAGTTTATGGATTTCCCACGGAGGACTGATCGGACCCCTCCGGTTCTCCTCCAGCGCCAGAAGTCTTTGAGCCGACCAACATATCATCCGAGTTAATAAGAGTATTTCCCCCTCCCTCGTATGAGACAGATGAATTCACCCTGTCAGGGGCAAAATGTGCCAAGTTCAGCAATGATGGGGGTAATGATATCGCAGCCACAGGAGGCACATTTCTATTTAAGTCAGCAAGAAAGAGTGTAGTATTCATAGACATGACTGCCCCCCCGCCCCCCCCCCAGAGAGGCATGCGGCCACTTCCAAGAAAGTCTTCGCATAGCACCCCCACCAAAAGAAGGGCCAAGATGGCGATACGGAACTTTCTAGGTGAAAAAAAAATAGTCCGTAGGTTGCAATAAATAAAGATGGCTTCCATTTTGGGCATCCGGGCGGCGCGGCGGTCTATTCCGTTGCCTACCAACAGCGGGGATCGCCGGTTCGAATCCCCGTGTTACGTCTGGCTTGGTCGGGCGTCCCTACAGACACAATTGTCCGTATCTGCGGGTGGGAAGCCGGATGTGAGTATGTGTCCTGGTCGCTACACTAGCGCCTCCTCTGGTCGGTGGGGGTGTCTGTTCGGGGGGGAAGGGGGGAATTGGGTGATCCCCCCACGCGCTACGTCCCCCTGGCGAAACTCCTCACTGTCAGGTGATAAGAAGCGGCTGGCGACTCCACATGTATGGGAGGAGGCATGTGGTAGTCTGCAGCCCTCCCCGGATCGGCAGAGGGGGTGGAGCAGCGACCGGGACGGCTCGAGAGAGAGGGGTAATTGGCTGGATACAATTGGGGAGAAAAGGGGCGGGGCGGGGCGGCTTCCATTATATATATAAAGCATATATTGTGCATGATATGTTTGTGCACACACACACACACACACATATTGCTTATTTCCAGTGAACAATTTCGACCATGTTTTATTTTATTATATTTTACTCAGCTATATTTCATCAACCTCAGTGTGTGTGTGTGTGTGTGTGTGTGTGTGTGTGTGTGTGTGTGTGTGTGTATGTGTGTGTAAGAGCCTCTATATGTGTTTATATATGTCAGGACAAGTGGTGCAAAACATGCACGAACTGTAAAAGATGCAAATCCTAATGAATAAATCTGATAAAATAACTCAAAGTAGTAGAGAAAAAGAGGCACTCGTGTGTGTGTGTGTGAAAGAGAGAAAGCAAGAAAGCAAGAAAGCAAGAGAGCCACTGACAATGTCGATATCCTCTGCATCCCCCCTGCATCTCCAGTCCTCAGACCAGTGGAGCCAGTTCATGGCCTCTCTGCGGTCCGTTAGCGGAGGGAGGTGGTGCAGGCGCACCGCTGTCCCTCGGTCTGCCTGCAGGCCGGACATCATGGCCCCCCTTCCTGTCTGTCTGCAGGCTTCTGATGTCCCCCTACAGCGCCACTTGGCACGGCTTAGGAATTAGGTGACGGCAGATGAAGGAACATCTTCTCTCCCGTCTACCTCCTCTCCCTGCCTTGAGCCTTGTGTCTAGTTTAATAATAATAATAATTTTAAAAAAGCACTTTTCTATCTTCAGTTCCCGGCATTTAATTTGGTTTCCCATTGTTACTTTTCTACCGTACAGGAAAAAATAATAATAACACAAACTTTATTAATCCCAATAGCAGAATTGTATGCATGTATACATACATAAACTGATCAACCTAAACATTAAAACCACTGACAGGTAAGTGAATAGCATGGATTACCTCGTTACAGTGGCGCCTGCCGAGGGGTGGGATATATTAGGCAGCAGGGGAACAGTCAGATCTTGGAAGTTGATGTGTTGGAAGCAGGGAAAATGGGCAAGCGTAAGGATCTGGATGACTTTGACAAGGGCCAAATAGTGACGGCTAGACGACTGGGTCAGAGCAGCCCCAAAACGCCAGGTCTTGTGGGGTGTTCCCGGTATGCAGTGGTCAGTACCTACCAAAAGTGGTCCAAGGAAGGACAACTGGTGAACCAGCGACAGGGTCATGGGGCGCCCAAGGCTCACTGATTTGTGTGGGGAGCGAAGGCTAGCCCGTCTGGTCTCAGAAGAGCTACTGTAGCTCAAATTGTTGGAGAAGTTCATGCTGGCTATGACGGACAGGTGTCAGAACACACAGTGCATCGCAGCTTGTGTATGGGGCTGCGGAGCTGCAGATTGGCCAGAGTGCCCATGATGACCCCTGTCCACCACCGAAAGCCCCTACAATGGGCATGCGAGTATCAGAACTGGACCATGGAGCAATGGAAGAAGGTGGCCTGGTCCGATGAACCACGTTTTCTTTTCCATCATGTGGATGGCCGGGTGAGTGTGCGACATTTACCTGGGGAAGAGATGGCACCAGGGACCTACTCAATATTAAACAGGTGGTTTTAATGTTTTGGCTGATTGGTGTATCTAAAACATGATCCTTTGGAGACAAGATTGTTGGTTTCATCCACAATCTTTGACTATTGACCTATTATTGACCCTCTTAAGAGGGGCAAACATTAAAGTGCCCTCTGACGATGCACTCGTTCGCATATCACCCAAACTTAGCACCTAGGATGCAAGTGCCAGATATTTAAAAATCTGAGTTTTATTTTTTATCCAGTAATGACGTAAATGGAGGCGAAGCACAGAAAATGGGATTTTTTTTCCCTTTTCTTCGTTTCCAGAACACAGATTTAAAGCGAGAGCACGCTATCTGCATGCACGGGCCATAAACTTTGATTTGGTGCAATGCAGCAGCCATTGTCATGTGAGGGAGACGCTCTATTGCGGGGTAATTAGGCAGAGGGCTGGCTGGGTGATAAACCCTCCTGACTCTGCCCTCACTTCCTCTTAGTGTGTGTGTGTGTGTCTGTGTGCGTGCATGCATACTCACAATAGAGACACACATACACACATGCACACACAAACTTACCTGACGCAAAAAAATATTGTTCTCCATTTTTGCACATCCATACACGGATAGTGCGCCCGCATACATGCAGACAAATAAGCAAACACACACACACACACGCACACACATGCACACACACCCGCGTGTGCAGAAGCACCAGCGGAGTTCACCCACAGGGGAGGCTGGAATAGGGGCAGCAGTGCATGGGATTTCTCATTAGGGGAGCGGTAGCCATGCAGCAAGCCCCTCGCACAGCCCAATTACCGGCGTGCAAATGAGACTTTGACTGACAACCCGGCGAGGGGAGGCCCAGGAAGTGGCCGGGAATTATCCGTGTGATGAACTGATGAGGTCTCTTCGTCCGAGGGGCCAGTCGATGAACAACGTTGTCTGATAAGTGCAGAAAAGAGAGTCGCCCCTCGTTGTAATTTTTTCTACCTTTCGTTTCTCTGCTCCTGGCGGGTGCACAAGAGCCCACACGGCGATGCAGGCACCACCCTGGAGGTGCAAACTGGGCCGGTGGAAAGATGACAAGAAGAGTTCTTGAGAGATAAAACCCCCCCCAAAAAAAGATGCCAGAAAAGGAAACAAACATTTTTTTTCAAGGGCACCGTGAGCGTATGCTCGGTGGTGTCAACAGTCGTCCGTCCTCCTCATTAAGTTTCCCGATGAATCATTTCGAAAAAGCTCCTTTAAGTTTTTTTTTTTTTTTCTTTCTGCGAGCACTTGAAAAGGCAATGCCATCTGGGTTAATGAACACTATAAAAGGTTCATTGTCTCGAGGAGATTGATGACTTTATCGTGCTACAGTTGCTGCGTGGTTAGAAAAGGTTAAGCAAAGCCCATCAATTGCAACACGTCCATATTGAAAAATGTTGAAATAATGATCTAAACTAACAACGAAATACACACACACACACGAAAAGGCCGCTAGTAATCTTAGTGGAGGCGCAACCTCCGCAAAGTCCTTCACATTACTTACAGCACAAGTTATGCATAAAACCTCATTGTTGCTTTTGTCATACCGAGTCTAGTTTGAAGATGTACTTTTTGGTAAACCTGGATCTCAGGTGCATGCTATTGAGGAAACGGGCTCCAAACAAAAACAACACTTGACTCCGATCATCGTCTTCCTGTTTCAGCACCCCTCCAAAAAGTGCTGCACATGCTTCCTGCCACTGAGTGGGCCGTGCCTTCAGTAATCTGCTTGGATAGCAACTACTGCGGCTAATCATCCGCTAGCAGGAGGATATGCGAAGGCCTAGTTACTTGGATGCCGGTAGGAACTGTGGGGGAGCCTCGGAGAGCTCGGCTCTCCTCGGAAAGACGGGAGCTCCCCTGAAATCATGATGTGGGAACTGTTGGGAGTCCCAAGGTGTCTCTGCATTAGGGGCTGGCGGGGCTTGGCCCCACCAGATGTCCCCAGCGCATGATATGATCAAAAATTCAGTGTAACGTGAAATGGTCCCGACATTTAACCTACTGATTTCGTGTACATGGACACGATTTTTCCATGCTTGAGTCTATCCCAGCAGTCATTGGGCGACTGGCGGGGAGACACCCTGGACAGGCCGCCAGGCCGCCACATGGCATAAACGAGTGCTGTTGTCTGTGATCAATGACTGAATAAGATACTTTGTTGCAAATTTCATTTGGTGACTCAGACCAGCAGCACGAGACTCGACCTGTCCAATACAGCAGGCAGCAATGGTCCTTGTCATCGAACCCTTCCATTAGCCAAGCCGATTATCCGAATTTGGGTCGCGGGATGCTGGAGCCTATCCTAGCAGTCATTGGGCGACAGGTGGGGAGACACCCTGGACAGGCCGCGAGTCCATCACAGGGCCGCCACATTTACACCTAGAGACAATTTAGTACGGCAGATTCACCTCACCTACATGTCTTTGGACTGTGGGAGGAAACCGGGGCACCCGGAGGAAGCCAACGCAGACACGGGGAGAACATGCAAACTCCACACAGGGGACGACCTGGGATGACCCGGTCCCGGGGTCCGAACCCCAGGACCTTCTTGCTGTGAGGCGACCGTGCTAACCACTGCGCCACCCTGCTGCCCTGGTCCTCGTCAATAAGAGGGAAATGAAACGCACCTCTCCTGGTGGTGCTGAAAAACAGAAAGCATCAGACAAGAAAACAGAGCGTCTTGTTTAATTGTTGGGGTTGATTGTCAATTGTTTTAGCTGTGTTCATGTTAGCTGATACACTACACACAGTGCTGTTGAGTGCACACTAGCAGTTGTTGAGAAGGGCGAAGCTCCTCCTCATTGCAAAGCAGAAACATCACTGTTTGTGTTTAATTAAGTGAATTGTTTGGATTATCTCTACGTTGAGCTGTCCATAACGTTAAAATGCACATAATGCTCTTAAGTTTAAGTCTGAAAATATACCGTTATTGATTCAAACAGACTTGAGTGCTCATTTTTTTCCTCTTTTTTGTGGGGTAGGGCCCCACGTTAGCTCTTGAAATTGGCCCCCGGATGCTGAAGGCCGGCTATGCACTGAATATCCAGGATCTCACATTGCAGACACCACCACTGACTATCCCTGTAACACACTGGCCACAATTCTGAACATTGCCCATTCACGGTCCAGCCAGATACCAGGTTTTGACCTGGCCCCTGTTTTGTTTACGGGCCGCTATACGCAGTGGGTCGTGGAGAATAGAGACAAAATGAAACTTTGCTAGACATTTTCTACTTTGTTTAATAAAAAGGACCAAATAAATGTTGGAAGGAACACCATTCCTGGCTACACATAGCAGCATGGAATACCAGTCAATGGAGGAAATCGATTGAACAGGGAACAGGATTTGGAACTGGGAAAGTGCAGCCGCGGCTCAAACAGCGTGCCATGCCAAGCAAACCAAAACACTAATCCCCAAACAAAAGGATTGCCGAGGTTTTGTCAAAACGTACTGCGGTCTACCGATTTATGTTGCTGTTGTTGTTGCTTTAATTAAAAAGTTTCAGTTGCCGACCACAAAAGAGTTGTTGTGTCTGTTCAGAGATGAGGATGGACATCACCGAGTGCGGGACGATGGGGAAGATGACGCATACCTTGCAAAGGTAAAATTTTAAACCAAAAACATTTCCATTTTCTAAAACCCAACTGCTCAGACTCACGGTATGAGGGTCACATGGGGGATGAGCCTGTTCACGAGCCCCTCTTGCACCTCTTGACCCCAGTTGGATCAGAATAACTTCTGTAATTAAACTGGATCACTGTAATGGCGCGTCGTAGGCTACCATTTTCCGTGTAGCTTGCTATTGATTGTACAAAGATCTATAAAGTAATTTGCATTGTCTCAGACCATAGATTTATTTCAGGATAATTTGAGATGTACTTTAACTCGTTGAACAGATTTAGCACCGCTAATCGTTTGTGAATTGTTTTTTAGCCGTTCGCCTACTATGTATTCACACTGTGAAAAAACAAAAAAACAAAACGTGGTTGTCGAGTACATCCTATAGGCTCCATCTGCTACAGAGATGGTCAGGGTAAAGCTTCTCCGTAAACACGAATACATATTTATCAGATGTATCAACTAAAATAAGGGTGTCAAAATGTAAATATGCATTTTGCATTTGGTAGAGTTGCTCCATTGACCACTCCTGCAGAGGAAGGGTACTTGAATCAATATCTCTTATGGGCGGAGATGACGAGTGATTGTGTGAAAGGATTTCCTTAAAAAGAGGATGTCGGTCTACAGTCTCTCAGCCAGCAGCCTTCAGGGCTGTCATCCCCCTGCTAGGCGACTGTGTTAGGTCTCGACCATGAGACAGTAATTGATGTAGTTTCAGACAGCATTGAAGAACTCATTGTATAGTTGATTTCCCCCGCCCCCCCCCCCAATCAGCTAGTCAATATAACCTCCCATTGAAGCAAACAGGAAAGGTCAGCTGATCTTAGCCCGCATCAGCATCCACGTCACATCATATTTACTGGCTAACCATCCTCATCAGTCACCTCATCACCTCATCACTGATTCAGACGAATAGCCTATAGTTAAATTCTGACTGCTGCTTTAAAGTGTTGAGGATTTTCACATGCAAAATAAATACAAAATACTGCTCCCTGTCCCGAGGGAGTCATTAATATCACACCTCTTCCGGTGTGCAGCATGGCTACGAACCCTGCCCAGGCGTTCTGTTCCTTTCTTTGTGTGATGTTTTGTGTTTAGTATTGTTATCATTATTATTTTTAATTTTCCCTATTTTTCTCCTCCAATTGTATCCAGCGAATTACCCCACCCTTCCGAGATGCCCAGTTCACTGCTCCACCCCCTCTGCCGATCCGGGGAGGGCTGCAGACTACCACGTCCTTCCTCCGATACATGTGGGGTCGCCAGCCGCTTCTTTTCACCTGACAGTGAGGAGTTTCGCCAGGGCGTCGTAGCGCACGTGGGAGGATCACGCTATTCCCCCCCAGTTACCTCCTCCCCCCTGAACAGGCGCCCCAACCGAGCAGAGGAGACGCTAGTGCAGCGACCAGGACACATACCCACGTCCGGCTTCCCACCTGCAGACACGCCCGATTGTGTCAGTTGGGACGCCTAACCAAGCTTGAGGTAACACGGGGATTCAAACCGGCGATCCCCGTGTTGGTAGGCAACGGACTAGACTGCTACAGTACCCGTACGTCGCCCGGGCCTGCTCTCATACGCAGCAGAGAAACCTTGCTTGAAGTTAAGGTATCTGGCAACTCAGGTGGCTGCACGGGATCCTGGCTCATGCCTGACACCGGGCTTCTAGATCATAGTTCCCCGGAGCTGAGGAGAGCAGGCCGGGCAAAAGAAATGGGGAAAGGGTATCCGGGTAGCGTAGTGGTCTATTCCGTTGCTTACCAACATGGGGATCGCTGGTTCGAATCCTCGTGTTACCTCCGGCCCGGTCGGGCGTCCCTACAGACACAATTGGCCGTGTCTGCGGGTGGGAAGCCGGATGTGGGTATGTGTCCTGGTCGCTGCACTAGCGCCTCTTCTGGTTGGTCGGGGCATCTGTTCAGGGGGGAGGGGGAACTGGGGGGAAGAGAGTGATCCTCCCACGCGCTACGCCCCCCTGGCGAAACTCCTCACTGTCAGGTGAAAAGAAGTGGCTGGTGACTCCACCTGTATCGGAGGAGGCATGTGGTAGTCTGCAGCCCTCCCCGGATCGGCACAGGTGGTGAAGCAGCGACCGGGACGGCTCGGAAGAGTGGTGTTAATTGGCCAAGTACAATGGAGAAAAAGCCCCCCACCCCCCCCCAATAAATAAATAAATAAATAAATAAAACAGGGAATGAGAGGTTGTGCGCGGAGACGCCAGCGAGTCAGGTATGCAAGGCCACCGCTCCCATCTACGATCCCTTACAAACCTGAGGTCAGTAAACAACAAAGCGGACGAGATCCGAGCTTATGCAGGGTACTGTTCAGGTTTTCCGGGGCCGTCATTGTTATGCTCCACGGAAACCTGGCTTCCCTCTTCAGCACCGGCCTCCGCCTGTGAAATCAAGGGTTTTACTCTGCTGAGAGAGCAGACAGAGATATCTGCTCTCGTAACAGCAAAGGCGGAGGGATCTGGGTGTAGTGTACACATGCTCCGCGGCGTCTTCAGCACACAGTGAATGGCAGCATTTGTAACAAAAACGTTGAGCTCTTGTACCTGATTCTGACACCATTGCTCTTGGCCGGGGGATTTGGATGCGTGTTGCCGTTTGTTGTACACACACCTCTCAGTGGCAAAGCGACACAAGCTGCAGGTACTGTTTTGGTTCACATGCTCCGCCAACAACATCCCGAGGCCCCGGCAACTGCCGTTGGGAACAGGAAGCACTGCAAACTGGACATAACAATGCCAGGATTTCACCAATATGAGCAGAGACACACAAGGAAGAATAACATGTTGGACAATGTGGAGGGAGCGTATGTGTCAAGAATAAGACCGCCAGTCTCTAACTCGGATCATAATGTGGTTCACCTTGTCCCAACTTACAAATCCAAGTTGAAAGGCAGCAAATCAGAGAAAAAGTACTCAGAGTTTGGTCGTTGACAGTGTAGAAACACGTAAAACATGTTTTGGTTGCACTGTGTGGGAGGAGTTTCATCATGGCTCCTTGGATGAAACATCAACAGTAACAACACAATGGCAGCTCAGTGGCCCAGTGGTTAGCACTGTTGCCTCAGAGCAAGAAGGTCCTGGGTTCGAACCCCAGGTTGTCCCAGGTCCTTTCTCTGTGGATTTGGCATGTTCTCCCTGTGTCTGTGTGGGTTTCCTCCGGGTGCTCCGGTTTCCTCCCACCATCAAAAAGACATGCATGTTAGGGTTAATACCCCTGACTGTGCCCCTGAGCAAGGCAATGGAAAGAAGAACTGGAGTTGGTCCGCGGGAGCTGCAGCTGCCCACTGCTCCAATAAAATAGGATGGAACATACACTGACCGGCCACTTTATTAGGCACACCTGTCCAACTGCTCGTTAACGCAAATTTCTAATCAGCCAATCACATGGCAGCAACTCAATGCATTTAGGCATGTAGACATGGTCAAGACGATCTGCTGCAGTTCAAACCGAGCATCAGAATGGGGAAGAAAGGTGATTTAAGTGACTTTGAACGTGGCATGGCTGTTGGTGCCAGACGGGCTGGTCTGAGTATTTCAGAAACTGCTGATCTACTGGGATTTTCACGCACAACCATCTCTAGGGTTTACAGAGAATGGTCCGAAAAAGAGAAAATATCCAGTGAGCGGCAGTTCTGTGGGCGAAAATGCCTTGTTGATGCCAGAGGTCAGCGGAGAATGGCCAGACTGGTTCGAGCTGATAGAAAGGCAACAGTAACTCAAATAACCACTCATTACAACCGAGGTGTGCAGAAGAGCATCTCTGAACGCACAACACGTCGAACCTTGAGGCAGATGGGCTACAGCAGCAGAAGACCACACCGGGTGCCACTCCTGTCAGCTAAGAACAGGAAACTGAGGCTACAATTCGCACAGGCTCACCAAAATTGGACAATAGAAGATTGGAAAAACGTTGCCTGGTCTGATGAGTCTCGATTTCTGCTGCGACATTCGGATGGTAGGGTCAGAATTTGGCATCAACAACATGAAAGCATGGATCCATCCTGCCTTGTATCAACGGTTCAGGCTGCTGGTGGTGGTGGTGTAATGGTGTGGGGGATATTTTCTTGGCACACTTTGGGCCCCTTAGTACCAATTGAGCATCGTGTCAACGCCACAGCCTACCTGAGTATTGTTGCTGACCATGTCCATCCCTTTATGACCACAGTGTTCCCATCTTCTGATGGCTACTTCCAGCAGGATAACGCGCCATGTCATAAAGCTCGAATCATCTCAGACTGGTTTCTTGAACATGACAATGAGTTCACTGTACTCAAATGGCCTCCACAGTCACCAGATCTCAATCCAATAGAGCACCTTTGGGATGTGGTGCACCGGGAGATTCGCATCATGGATGTGCAGCCGACAAATCTGCAGCAACTGCGTGATGCTATCATGTCAATATGGACCAAACTCTCTGAGGAATGTTTCCAGTACCTTGTTGAATCTATGCCACGAAGGATTAAGGCAGTTCTGAAGGCAAAAGGGGATCCAACCCAGTACTAGCAAGGTGTACCTAATAAAGTGGCCAGTGAGTGTATTTCATTGTAAGAATAAAATTTGTTGTAACAATACAAAGACAAATAATAATAATAATAATACAGCAGCTTTAAAGACTACATAGACATTTGTGTGCAGTCGGTGATGCCAACCAAGGAGGTAAAACTCTATCCAAATTGCAAGATGTACACAACTAAGCATGTTAAGCATACTATGAATTTGAGGACGATGGCCTTCAAGAACAGGGACACTATAATTACAGCGCAGGGGAAAAAAGTTTTAAGGGGAAGTTATGAGCAGCAAAGAGGGCATACGAGCTACAATTAGAAAAAAGGCTTTTAAACGCAGCAATAACAAACACTCATGGGGCACGATGGAGTGGATGACTGGACCGTCGAACACTCGGAAAGCATTAGTGGCAGATGATGAGGCAGGGTTTGCAAATCATCTGAACAATCCCCCCCCCCTCTGGTTTTGCTAAAGGGAATAATTCAGACCACGTTGTTGACATCCTCAGTTCAGCTGTACCTGTGCCGTCAGACAGAATGGACATCTCTGTTGATCCGGGGGAGGAGCCCTTTTAAACATTTGAATCAAAGGAAGGCCACAGGAGCAGGTAACCTCGGTGCATTTATTCTGAAAACTTCTGCAGCCGAGCTCTCGCCTGATTGACAGCCTATTGATCAGTGTTGTATAGACACTCATATACTCCCTGAAACGTGAAAGACCTCCCATAACACACCGCTTCCCAAGACACCTAAGGAACCAAGTGACGAGCGTCCTGTAGCCTTAACCCCTATTGTTATGAAAACCTTACAAAGAACTGTGGGGGTGTCCAGGTAGCGTAGCGGTCTATTCAGTTGCCTACCAAGGATCGCCGGTTCGAATCCCTGTGTTACCCCGGCTTAGTGGGGCGCCCCTACAGACACAACTGGCCTTGTCTGCGGGTGGGAAGCTGGATGTGGGTATGTGTCCTGGTCGCTGATCTAGCGCCTCCTCTGGTTGGTCGAGGCATCTGTTCGGGGGGGGACTGAGGGGAATAGCATGATCCTCCCATGTGCTGCGTCCCCCTGGCGAAACTCCTCACTGCCAGGTGAAAAGAAGCAGCTGGTGACGCCACAAGTATTGGAGGCGGCATGTGGTAGTCTGCAGCCCTTCCCAGATCAGCAGAGCGGGTAGAGCAGAGATCGGGACGGCTCGGGAGAGTGGGGTAATTGGACTGGTACGATTGAGGAGAAAAAGGGGGGAAAAAGAAGGAAATTGTGGTGTCCATAGCAAGTTCGTTTATATAGCACATTTCATACACAAGGGAAATTTAGCGTGCTTTATATAAAACAAAAAGGAACAGCCATATATAAAATACAATTAAAAGTACACAAAAGTTATTAAATAGAGGGTAATATAAGTAATATAAAACGAAAATACCATGTACATAACATAGAATAAAAACAGTGGAAGTAGTCTCAGCTGTGCGTTTATCTCTTTTGGAACACCGAATAGAGAACCATAGAGCAAAAGCCAGCCAATAGAGTTTAGATGTCAACCCGAGATGTCATTTCCCCGCCGGGAGTGAATTATAGAGTAGGAATAGGGTGCCAGTTTTAGAGCTTAATCATGTGCACATGAAAAGAGGAATGTTTTTATCCTGGATTTAAAAATTGCTACATTTGGGGTACTTCTAATATTTTCTGGCAGTGTGTTCCAGTTGCATGAAACATAGCAGCTAAATGCTGCTTTACCATGTTTAGTTTGGACTCTGGGCTGTACTAGCTGTCCTGAGTCCACTGATCTAAGATCCCTACTTAGTTTATATTATTTAAGCATATCAGAGAGGTATTCGGGGCCTAAACCATTGAATGATTTATATACTAGTGACTGTACTTTAAAATCTATTCTGTAACAAACTGGAAGCCAGAGTAAGGATTTTAGAATTGGAGTCATGTTCTCTGTTCTCTTTGTCTTGGATAAAACTCTAGCAGCAGCATTCTGAACGAGCTGCAGCTGTTTAATGGTCTTTTTGGTAAGACCAGTTAAGAGACCATTACAGTAGTCCACCCTACTGGAAATAAAAGCATGGATGAGCTTCTCTTGATCTTTTTGGGACACCAAACCCTTGAGTCTGGCTATATTTTTAAGATGTTAGAGGGCTGTTTTAATAATTTCTTTAATATGGCTAGTTAACCTGAGATTTGAGTCTAATAGAACATGAAGCTTTCGGACTTGGTCTTAAGTTTTTTGAGTTCGAGAGCCGAGTTGGTTACTAATGCTTATTCTCTTTTCTTTGTTGCCAAACATAATAATCTCCGTTTTATCATTATTTATCTGAAGAAAAATTTGGCTCATCTGTTTATCTGCTCTAAACAATGACACAGTGAGTCTATTGGGCTGAAGTCATGTTAGTATCCTGCATCACTATGGTAATCAATATTGTGATTTTTTAGAATTTGGCCCAAAGGCAGCATGTAGAGATTAAACAGAAGAGGTCCAAGAACTGATCCCTGGGGGATTCCAAATGTCAAAGCTACTCTATCAGATTCATAACTGCCAGTGGTGACAAAGAAACTCTGGCCTACTAAATAAGACCTGAAACCAGGTTCAGACTGGCCATCAGGAGGTTCAGGAATTTTCCTTGTGGCCAGGTCTTGTCAGGGCTGGTCTGCTGTTCCCAATCCCAGCATTATAGGTCATATTAGCTGCAGCGACACGGCTGGTGCAATCTGTAATAGCAGGTATCAGTTGCCATCACAACGGAAAGTATCTAGCACTTGGGCAGTTAGTATGTAGCACTCGTTAAAAGTATCTAGTACTTGTTGCCAAAACATGGATAGAAAGAGAAAACCCATGGCCGGTAGTGGACAGAAGGTGCGCCAACAAAAGAAAAAGGCTTTGCTGGCTGATGCTGCAAAAAGTGTTCTAAGATAATGGATTTCTTTAAGTAGTCTGCAGGTGATGATGAGGACAGTGGTGAAGAGGCAGAAACGTCAAAGATGAGTAAGCAGGGAGCAGTTGCTTTGTCATGTTTACATGCTATGTGCTGTGAACTAGCTAAATGAGCTAACTAAAGAACAAAATGTTTGTGTTAACCTTGGGGTTTCAGTGCTAGAGTACTGCTGCAGGTTTAACCATTCCCAAGGTTTAACTAGTCAGACTCAGTGCACAAGCATTTAGAGATGATTGCGCTAAATTCCTCTCAAGTGTTTAAAAAAAAATTGGTCATCAACTTTGACTGTAAATGGGTAAAAAAAAACATCTAAATTTGATCATTTACTTCTAGACTACTCAATTCTTTTTCACATTATAGCCTCTAAGGCATATATATATATATATATATATATATATATATATATATATATATATATATATATATATATATATATATAATAACCAGCACAGCAATAAAAATTATTTGTTAAATACTTATTCTACAATCTAAACAAACAGGTGAACATGGCTCTGAACAGAAAGGGAAAGGGTGGAAGAGGAGGGAGCAGGAACCAGCACAGATCCAATTAGAGGTGCACTACTGAATTTTATTGTGTGACTGTGAAGTAAATTATAGCACATCATTCACATGATTAGGTTGGACTACTTCATTCAAGTTATTTATTGTTGCATTACAAGAAATAGAATGAATGGCAGGTATGTTGTATCATACACCACCTATGTATTTGTATGTCAAGGCTGGACTTTTTTATCATGAATTTAATGAATACAACAATATTTGATGCTCATCTCAGACAGTCCAAATTATGTATGTTTTATGCATTTATAACTAACAGATGAACCTGAGTCAGAGGAAGTGTTTGCAGGGACTTCTATGGAGACAGGTGTGTGTGATGACCAGCCAGGGCCACTGAACTATAGAGTTTAAAAGTAATTCATTAATTCAACTTTGAATTTTTGCTTTCTGTACACACAAGCATGGGGAGGAAAACCTTGGTAAATCAGTTTCATCGTTTTACATATTAGCCTAACACAAACAATACAATCCCAGCAGTCATTGGGCGGCAGGCGGAGAGACAACCTAGACCGGCCGCCAGTCCATCACAGGGCGAAATCAAATTACTTCCAGATATAAAATCTTTTACAACTAAAGTTAAGTGCTGGCTAAAACCAAGCCAGAGCTGTTCCCATTTCATCTAATTGTTTTGTTTTGTTTTTTGGACTGCTGGGATAGGCTCCAGCATACTGCGACCCGATAAGCGGCTTGGATAATGGATGGATGGATGGATGGATGAATGGACAAACAATACAAATTAACAGATTACGTTTTTTTTCTTAATTAATGATTAATTGATTGACAAACATGTTGGGTCATTTCGAATTTGGTGTATCAAATTGGGGACCGCGTGACAGCAAATTCCCGGGCTGCTTTTTGTTGCCAGTCTGCCCTTGCCTAAACCAATTAAGGCCTGCTCCGGATAGTCCTACCCAAAAAGACCAGTGTGTCAAGACAACATTTTGATGATTGAAGATGCCATCTGTTTCCTCTAGGGGTTTTTTTTTGGTCAATAATATTAAATTGTGATATAGTCATATTATTTCTAGGTGGTTGGAGAAACAACATAGTTTTGTTTGACTGTGTGGCGTTGATGGTCTGTCTAATCGTTTTGATTATTTTCCTTTTTCACTAAAAAAACAAGCAAATGCATGACATTTCTCTATGGAAAGGAGTTCTGGCACTTTGAGAGGGTTTGCAAGCTTGTCAACCATGGGAAATAGAGTGTGGGTGTTATTGATCTTCCTGTTAATTGTCTTAGAAAAATGTAGCTGTCTAGCCCTGCATAACTCAATAGTTAAAAATACAAAGGCTTTGCATCTCCCAGGAAGTGTGACTCCAACATCAACACGGCCTTCAAAAAGGCCCAGCAGACTGTGTACTTCCATGTGCCAGCTCAGGAAGTACACCTGCCTCAGGAGCTGCTGATCCAGTTTTACACTGCAGTCATCAAATCTGTTCTCTGCATTTCCATCACTGTCTGGTTTAGATCGGCCAAAAAACAGGACAGGAACCGACTACAACCGACAGTCAGGTCTGCAGAAAATATTATTGGTGCTAACCCGCCCACCTTCCAAGACCTGTAGACCCCTAGAGCCAGGAAACGGGCAGGAAAAATCACTGCAGACCCTCACACCCTGGACACAGCCTGTTCCACCTTCTCCCCTCTGGTGGGCGCTACACACCAAAACCACCACCACACAGGAACAGTTTCATCCCCCTCGCCGAAACACTTATGAACAGTTAACTCACAGTGGCACTGTGCAATAACCCTGGAACACTAAAATACCCACTGTACCTACAAATCGCATATATATTCATCCATCCATCCATCCATCCATAATCCAAACCACTTATCCTGCTCTCAGGGTCATGGGAATACTGAAGCCTATCCCAGCAGTCATTGGGCGGCAGGCAGGGAGACACCCTGGACAGGCCGCCAGGCCATCACAGGGCTCACACACACACACACACACACACACACACACACACACACACACACACACACATTCACACCTATGGACAATTTAGTATGGCCGATTCACCTGACCTACATGTCTTTGGACTGTGGGAGGAAAAAGGACCACCCAGAGGAAACCCACTCAGTCACAGGGAGAACATGCAAACTCCACACAGAGGATGACCCGGGATGACCCCCGTGGTCATCCCGGACTCCACAGTCTACACCCATCTACAGGCCAGTGGCCACTCTTTCAGGGACGAGGATGTGCACATCCTTGATAGGGAGGAACAACGATTTGAACAGGGGAGTCAAGGAGGCCATTGTGGAGTTAGAAAACAACGAGACAGGAGACGTGAGAGTAGACGTAGTCGAGGTAGTTTACTAGCTCCAACTTTGCATGTCATACGTTCGACAACGACACTGAACTGACTGTGAACCGGAAGCGGAAGTGCATTATCTGACCCCTCGCCTCTTCCCTTAAAGGTACACCGTCCTCTTAGGTGAATGTCTCTCGATATATAGATGTGGGTCACCACACAGGCCCCCCCAGAATTCACCTAAACAAAACAATGCAAAACAGCAAAAGTGCAAGTCATGAACATAAAAATAGACTCTACAACAGAACAGTCAATGACATAGTGCAAAGTCACGGGGAAAACAGGTGACGAGTCGGAGGGCGGACCCTGCGGCCATAACGGCTGCGCTTCACAGGAGGGGAAACAGATGGGGCCGAAACCCGGGCCATAGGCGGGGCCGAAGCAGGAACAGAGGCAGGTGCCGGGGCCGACCTAGGAGGGCGCCCCCGCCGCGGGGGTAGGGCCAATTGCATTGGCTCCCCAATGTCCAAGTGAGCGGGCTTGAGACGGTCTATAGCGACCCGCTCCGGCCTGCCCCCCATGTCCACCACAAAGTTCTTATCCCCCGCCTCCAGGACGCGGAAGGGCCCGTCGTATGGGGGCTGCAGCGGGGACCGATGGCTGTCGTGCCTAATGAAGACGTACCTCGCCGATGGCAGATCCTTGGGGACGTAGGACCGGGGGAGGCAGTGTTGAGACATCGGAACGGGAGCGAAGGCACCGGCAGCGCTCCGGGACGCACTGAGGTGAGAGGCGGCCGACCAGGGAGCCGTAGCATCCGGAAGAAACTCCCCCGGAACCCGCAGGGGCTGGCCATACACCAGCTCAGCGGAGGAGGTCTGGAGGTCTTCCTTCGGGGCCGAACGCAGGCCGAGCATGACCCACGGGAGCCGGTCCATCCAGTCGCAGCCAGTGAGGCTTGCCCGCAGAGCGGCTTTCATGTCCCGATGGAACCGCTCACAAAGTCCGTTGCTCTGCGGGTTGTACGCCGTAGTGCGGTGGATCTTCATCCCCAGGTGCTCAGCGACCGCCGTCCAGAGCTCCGAGGTAAACTGGGAGCCCCGGTCGCTCGTGATGTCACCAGGCGTGCCGAAACGGGCCACCCAGCAGCCGATGAACGCCCGCGCTACCTCTGCTGCCGTCGTGGAGGACAAGGGAATAGCCTCTGGCCACCTGGTGGCCCTGTCCACAATAGTGAGGAGGAACGTATAACCACGGGAGGGGGGCAGGGGACCCACCAGGTCAACATTGACGTGGTCAAACCGCCTCTCTGGAACCACAAACGGCGCCAAAGGGGCCTTGGTATGGCGGTGCACCTTGGCGCGTTGGCACGCCACACACGAGCCGGCCCAGGCTCTAACATCCTTACGGAGCCCAGGCCAAACGAACTTGACGCTCACCAGCTTGGTCGAGGCCTTCACTCCCGGGTGGGAAAGGCCATGGACGGTGTCGAAAACTCGGCGCCGCCAGGAAGTAGGCACCAGGGGGCGCGGTTGACCGGTGGAGATGTCACAGAGGAGGGTGGTGTTGGCCGAGTCGAACGTCACTTCCTCCAGCCGTAGCGCCGTAGGGGTCGACCGGTAGTCTTGAACGGTCGCGTCCTTGGCTTGGTCCGCTGCCATAGCGGCGTAGTCGAGTCCCAAGTGAACGGCGTTAACAACTGCCCGTGAAAGGCAGTCGGCGACGAAGTTATCCTTGCCCGACACGTGTTGTATGTCCGTGGTAAACTCGGAAACCGCCGCGAGATGGCGCTGCTGACGCCCAGACCACGGTTCTGAGGTTTTGGCCATACAGAACATCAGCGGTTTGTGGTCCACGAAAGCGGTGAACTGTCGGCCCTCCAATAGGAACCTAAAGTGTCTGGTTGCGAGGAAGAGACCCAGTAGTTCCCTATCAAAGGTGCTGTATTTGCGCTCGCTCTCACGGAGTTGTTTACTGAAGAACGCCAACGGCTGCCAGCCCCCCTCCACCCACTGCTCACACACGGCCCCCACGGCGTAGTCGGAGACATCCGTTGTAAGGGCTATGGGGGCGGCAGGCGACGGGTGAGCTAGCAGCGCAGCGTTGGCCAGCACGGTCTTGGCGGCCACAAAAGCCTCGTCCATCCCCGAAGACCAGTCCAGCTCGTCCTTAGACTTCTTACCCCGCAGGGCCTCATACAGGGGACGCATGATGTGGGCGGCACGGGGCAGGAAACGGTTATAAAAGTTCACCATGCCCAGGAATTCCTGCAGCGACTGTACAGTGCGGGGGCGGGGGAACATGGTGACAGCCTCAACCCTGGCAGGGAGGGGAACGGCCCCCTGTGGAGTGATGTGGTGCCCGAGGAAGGTGATGGACGACTCCCCGAACTGACACTTAGCTGGGTTGATGATGAGGCCGTGTTCGCTGAGCCTGTCGAACAGCTGTGTGAGGTGCGTCATGTGTTCCTCCGCCGACGCGCTGGCCACGAGGATGTCGTCTAAGTACACAAACAAAAATGGCATGTCGCGGAGCACAGAATCCATAAGGCGCTGAAACGTCTGCGCCGCCCCTTTAAGGCCGAAAGGCATACGTAAAAACTCAAAGAGCCCAAAGGGTGTGATGACAGCCGTTTTTGGGACATCCAGTGGGTGGACCGGCACTTGGTGATACCCCCCCACTAAGTCGATTTTGGAATAGATGGCAGCGCCCGCCAGGTGGGTAGAGAAATCTTGTATGTGCGGTATGGGGTACCGGTCGGGGGTCGTGGCATTGTTTAGGCGACGGTAGTCCCCGCACGGGCGCCAACCCCCGTCGGCCTTAGTAACCATGTGAAGAGGGGAAGCCCACGGGCTGTCAGAACGGCGGACAATGCCGAGGCGCTCCATAGTCGAAAACTCCTCCCTGGCTATTGCGAGCTTGGCCGAGTCGAGGCGTCGGGCCCGGGCGTAAACTGGGGGGCCCACTGTGGTGATATGATGTTCCACGCCGTGCTTGGCCACCGCCGAGGAGAAGGTGGGTGTGGTGAGCTCGGGGAAATTTGCGAGCAGGCGTTGGTATGGATCCCCGGTGGAGAGTGTGTTAGCGAGGCACAGCGCTCCAGCGCCCCCAAGCGTGCAGGGGTATGACGCAAAAGAGACGGCATCAATCACGCGACAGTTTTTAACATCCACCAGCAGGTTGAAAGCACAGAGGAAATCCGCACCTAGGAGCGGGGTGGATACAGCAGCCATCACAAAGTCCCAGCCGAAACGTCGGCCGCCAAAACACACGTCCACATGTCTGATACCGTACGTCCGAATGGACGTGCCGTTGGCGGCGTCCATCTGGGGGCCGTGACTGTCGGTCATCGTGTCCACAGCTTGTGCTGGTAGTATGCTGCGTTGAGCGCCAGAGTCAACCAGCAGCCGTCGGCCCGACAAGGAGTCTCTGATGAACAACAGCTTGCAGTCACGGCCGGCGCCCATAGCCGTTAACGAGCGCCGGCCTTGGCGTTTCCCTGAACCCTGTAACTGCAGGGTTTGCGACACCGTTTTGCTTTTGCCCCAAACCTGGCATGGTAATAACAGAGCCCGTCGTCAGGTTGGCGGCGGGCTGTCACCGCAGCCGCGGTGTCCATATAGTCGTACACAGGTGGTGGTGGGGCGGTCTGGTGGGGTAGCAGGGCATGCACAAACTGTTGCCGGTTGGCCAGGAAAACCCGGTCTGCTTCAGCAGCCAGAGAACGGTAGTCCTTGGAGGCGGCGAGAGGAGAACTGGCCAGTGCTGTGCGTACAGGTGCGGGGAGCTGCCTCAGAAAAATGTGTGTGAAAAGAAAGGCCGGATCAGCCGATCCCAGCACAGACAGCATTTTTTCCATTAACTCAGACGGTTTGCCGTCGCCGAGGCCATTCGGGGGCAGTAAACGGTCTGCCTTCTCCAGCTCCGACAGTTCAAATAGTTTCAGGAGGAATGTCTTTATAGCATCGTACTTGCCAGCAGCTGGCGGAGCTTCCAACAGCGTCATTGCTCGCGCCGTTGTCGATGCGTCTAACGCCGCCACTACGTGGAAGTACTGCGTTGCATCCTGCGTTATCCCTCTCAGCTGGAACTGGGCTTCCACATGTTGAAACCACGGCCGTGGATTATGCTGCCAAAAGTCGGG
The DNA here is from genome assembly GCF_029633865.1 of Lampris incognitus. NCBI lineage: Eukaryota > Metazoa > Chordata > Actinopteri > Lampriformes > Lampridae > Lampris > Lampris incognitus. The sequence continues at coordinate 12,379,220 of NC_079216.1, read as the reverse complement.
TAGCTTCACAGTAGCGGTGTAAATGCTAGCGTTAGCAATAGCCATGTTGTTAGCACCGGCGTCGTCGTTGTCAGACTCGTATTAGTAGTTCGATCACGTCGGGGTCACCAATGTGGAGTTAGAAAACAACGAGACAGGAGACGTGAGAGTAGACGTAGTCGAGGTAGTTTACTAGCTCCAACTTTGCATGTCATACGTTCGACAACGACACTGAACTGACTGTGAACCGGAAGCGGAAGTGCATTATCTGACCCCTCGCCTCTTCCCTTAAAGGTACACCGTCCTCTTAGGTGAATGTCTCTCGATATATAGATGTGGGTCACCACACAATCTATGTTAAGAGGGAATGACCATCCCTGGACTGAGGGGGAGGCTAAGAGTACATCTGTCGCCATCTTACAATGCTGTGATTGCAACATTCCCTAACCCCCTGTGAATAGTACACATGGCCATTGAAACTCTAGTTAAAGGTCACACCCATATTTGCATATGAAACTGGTCGTTGGTTTCGGTCGTTATGCAACTGTATTGTACTGTATTATTCATAAGGGGTGGGGATACCTGCACTCAGTTTAGGCTGAATATGTCACTTAGTTGAGTGATGAAGCATAGTATCTGTTCTGTACTCTTGTTAGTCATCGTTTAAGTTGAGACCTTTATTCTGTCGACGGATTTTATTTTGAAGTACTTCCTTCGCGACCGGTAAATTGTAATCAGGAAGCGTTAAACCATCTTACTAGCGCGTTGTGTGTGCCGCAAAAGATTATCCACCATCCTTGATTCTTACGCCTTGATATACGCAATGTTTGTAAGTATTTCAGTTTATGTGGCCTATATTTACTACAGCATTACAAAGTCTATCCCATTCCTTTTTTCGTTTTATCTGTAGTATGTTATGCCGTGTTGGTTTGTGCTAGCTTGCTATGTGTTAGCATGTTCCCCTTTGCTAGCCGTATGCTACGTTATACCTATATGTATATTGGCTAGTCTACAGCTCTTATTTCGTGCCCTGAGGCACTCTTATTTGTACCTTTGATATGTCTTAGGTGTTCATTTTGTGTACTTACTTTGTAGTACCTTCAATTGTGTAACTGCAGTGTTATATTGTGTTTGTACATTTCAGTTTCACCTTTTGGCAAGTAAACGTCATAAACTTCCCTCCGCCTCCTGAAATGATTGATTGCCGAAGAGTTTGGCTCACTGGATAGTTGGGTTATTGCTCAGATCCTCCGAGACCAGTACAGCATCTGTCAATAAACGCTGTGTCCAGACGAACTGATTCACCCTCCTTTGATACACGAGATGGTGTTACAGACATTGAAGGAGTTCAACTTCCGCAGTAAGTGAATTCTTTGTTGTCCACGCTTGACAATCGAATCTGTGTTCACATTGACCTTGAGCTGGGAGTTGAACACGGTTCCCAAGTACTTACAAGTGTCAACAACTTGAACATCCTCGCCATGTGCTAGCTTTGGGTTTATCACTGTTTCTCCTAAAACCAATGATAAGTTCCTTAGTTTTTGACACATTAAGGTCAAGGAAGTTATCATTGCACCAATCAACCAAGGCAGGTAGGGCACAACCATGATCTGACTCCGAGGCCCTCCCTGAAGAAGAGACGAAAGTGCGGTACCGTCAGAGAATTTCACCAGGTAGCTACCCTCGTTAGAAGACCTGCAGCTGTCTGTATACAAAATAAAACGCAACCCTGGGATGAGCCCATGTTTAAAACCAGGACATTGGGCATAACTCCATTAACTAAAACCTGCTGGATTCTTGTCTGTTAAAAAGTTTAAAGGCAACATTAATAGCTGATCAGGTAAATTAAAATAAGCAAGCCACTCGATCAAAATGTGAGGTTGCATCTTGTTAAAAGCCCAAGAGAAGTCAGCAAATAAAAGTCTCACATGAGAATTGGGTTTCTCCAGGTGCTTCTATACTCTGCCGAAGATGAGTTTTGCATTCTCCACACACGTGCCAGCTTGATATGCAAACTGCAAGGGGTCTAGTTCGCCATCAACTAGGGAGACCTCATCTTTTAAAAATTTCTCCAAGTTTTTCATCGCAAGTGATGCAAGTGCAACAGTGTGCGCCTGCAGATGGCATTGGGGCCAGCAGCCTTCCTTATGTACATGTCCTGTGCTATACAAGTCAGTATAGTGAAGGCCAGACATTTTAGGGGACCCACACAAACATCGAGTGGAGGGATACTTTAAGGCTAGCTTTGCAGAGATAATAGGAGCCCTTGGGGTAATCTGGGGTTGAGATATAGGTAACAGATTCGACTGGTATACCCCAAATTGAATACACTTGGTTCCTTTCATTTATGATCCACACTGGAATAAAGAACCTTGTAGGCATATTGGGTCCCAGCTTTTTCTCAAAACAGCCGTCAGTACTAACTTTGTTATAGTAATGACCCTGAACTCAAAGTTCTATTGGTGTTTTTGTACCTTGCTCGCAGTAGCGCTCACTGAACATTCAATGCTTGGTGCTGCCAGAGGAGATGGACAAGGCTGCTGATTATGTTGAAGAGGTCTTTCTTCTAACAAGTAGGGGGCAGGGGTGCCCTGGGCTTTTTGGGTATGACTTGTGGGCTGGACAGAGGATTTAGTCCCAGTAAATACCAGTTCTACTTTCTCTGAAAGTGGCATAGGTGTGTGTGTGTGTGGGGGGGCTGTCTGACTTATGATACACGTCGTAACTTTTGTGGCAGAAGCACCACCCGAGTTACCCAAATAGTGGGGACTGGGGTTGCTCTGTACCACCTGTGTTCTGTGACAGGTTTAATGGCTCTTCACGGTAGGGAGCAGGTGGCGAAGGCTGTGGCTGAACCTAGTGTTGAATCAGTAGAAGGGGTGGTGAAGAGTGTCCTTTAGTTTTCATTCTAGTCCTTAAATGGCATCAGAGCCAAAAGCTATAATAGTGTAGTACAGGATCAGTCCACTGTATAGTTGCTCAGCTTAAAGCTCAACTGCTACAGGTCTCAAATATTGTGGGTCAAACACTTACATTGTGTGTATTAAAATATAATTGTCTCTGGCAGGTAATGTGTGACCCCTCATATTTTAAAGAATTAGTTTTTGCTTTGAAACAGAAGATTTGGGTCCCACAGGCTTGATTTAAGACTGCACAACACATTCCTCAGTTTGGGCTCCAAATAGGCCTGTGTGGCCTAAGCAAGAGTTTTTAAATTTAATGTACTGCAGCCACCAGTTAGAAATGTGTTTTGTTAGGTTAAATGTGTTTCGTCATTATGTGAAACGGTATACATCTTGGGTCTCAGCAAATTTCCGAATGAAAAAAATTGAAGCAATCCTCTAGACCAATGGCAATATAAAGTACATGTTAACACTATACTGCCCAGCTGAGCAACAACCCCAAAGGGCTCTCCCATTTATCCCACTTCAGTTGTACAAGTAGGCAGATTTGTCACGATTGTTCCTCAGCTGTAGAGATCTTTTAGGATCAGCCATTTAGCAAGCACAAGGAAGACCTACAACTGTCATTTGCAGGATAACCGACATCTGCCAAGTTGAGTCAGTGACTAAAATGCAGCTTTGTGAGTTGAGCAACAACTCAGTTCTTCTTACCAAGTTAGAATTACCATCACTTCAATTTTGTGGGCTGTACTCCTGCATACTAAATACCATTGCAAATCTTGCTTGACACTTACTCTATATACAGTGAAGACTATACACACACGCTATTCAAAAGACTCAAAAACAAAACTTGGGAGTCAATTGTCAGAACCACCACTTATTTAATCTAAGCATTGTAATCAGTAGCCATAAGGATTTTCAAGTGACACTTTAATAATAAAGAGGCCTCTCCTTCACTCCGATTGGGCCAATGGTGGTCTCATGCTCCCACTGTTCAACTATAAAAAAAAAAAACAAAATTCACCACAAAACAGTCAATTACAATAATCACCAGAAAGCATTAAATGACTTGTATGCATGCCTGTAGGGGGAGGTGGTTGGTATCCTGTGTCGCATTCCGTGTCACAGCAGGAACATGCCTCATCGTGTCCACTGGCTTCTGTCCACCTGACCGCATCAAGTTTTAAAATTCACTGCCCTTGTCAGTTTGAGTAGATGATTGCAACACATGGCCAGTATAGGAATTCAAGTGCATTATAAACTGAATTTATAATAAGTCAGGATAGCAATGTCAAGTTTTGAAAAAAAAAAAGTTGAACTTTGGGTGGCACTGAAAATTATGTCTAGTGCCAGACTGAAAGTCAAGGCAAGTTATATTTTGCTACAACATGCATACCTGTTGGAATAAGAGCAGGCCTTGGTTGTGGTGGAGATTGGAACCACCACTGTGGTAACCCTCAAGTTACAGGTGATGTAGAGCTGCAGTGGGAGACAAGAGTACTCAACTTGCAAACAAAAAGTTCAGTCTAAATCAAGAAAACGAACTGTTGACTTTGAGGTAGACAGCCTGCTAACTACTCACCAGTCCCAGGCTGTCATCCTGGAACTTGAAAGCTTCCACTTGGAACTCAAGTTTGTCATCCTCGGTGCGAGGTAGGAACCGAGAGCCCGAGTTTGTCAGTTTGCTATCAATCAGACACCTGAGAAGAACATTCACAAGTCACATTTAACAAGTTTAGAGTGGCACGTACACAAAAAGGCAAGTAGGACTCCAATGTTATAAATGAAATTTAAGACAAGTTTTGAGGTTTCAAGATGCACAACATAGCCAACCATCTTGCCCAAAAGCAGAACGCTCAGGAAACTCACCCTTTGTTACCAAGGAAAGCATAGCGAGGGACTGTGTCTGGGTTAGGACCCAAGGTTGCCACACAGCTGTCCACAAACATACGCAGGGGAACATGGTAAAACTGCTGAACTAAGGCTTCAATCCTCAACATGTCACCCAAGAAATACTGGCTGGAAGGTCTCTCAAATTGCCCATCGTCTAGAACAAAAGATGAACAGGAGTACAACCATGTCAAGTCACACTGCTGGTTAATAATTCATTGTTAGCAGTATCCATTTGTAATGAGGTCCTTCTCAGCAGGGACAGGTGTGGAGGCTTCTGCAATCAAGGGCTTGCACATAACCCAGCCAGTTAGATAGGCCATCTCAATTCCTATGCCAGTTTCTGCCATGTTGCAACTACTCAACCAAAATTTGAGTTACATCCATTTGAGTCAGTTCAATAAAAGGCAGTAGGACACTCACCGGTCTTAAGTCTAAGAGACATGTACAGACTTCCCACAGAGTCTTTGGCATCAATATGGGGTATCCAGGTGGGCAGCACTCCCTCACTGCTGATGCCATGGTTCCTGTGGAGACCAGACCATTTGCAAATTAGAGGAGTCACACAGATGAGGATAAGCCCAACTAGACCACTTTACATCCTCAGGCCAGGACTTTACTTGCAAGTGAAAGTCTACCAGCAGCCAATTGGACTTGCTTCTCAACACCTGACAGCCAACTTAAGAGGCTCAGATTTCATAGCCACTTTTAAAGAGGAAGGGGTTTCCACATTTCTAACCCCTCAAGGGACTCACTTAGGGTAGTGACACTCCAGTGGGATTGTTGCATCTCTCGTTCTGACAATGGGATGGCCTCCTATGGGACTTGGGTTATAATGCAGGGTAAACATGTAGACAAGTGACTCATCAGTCGTCTGGGGAAGAAAGAAAAAAAAAGTTATTCCAATTAAAGACACCCCACACTTGGAAAGACACGTAAACTATAGTCAGTTTTTCCTCCCACACGGAGGTTGACGGTCTCATCATTTCTGAAACCAGATAGCGCTGTGCCCACAAGAGAGAGGGGGGGGGGGCAAACACCACCCATTATGCAGTGACGGGGTCGACAGATAACTTACTATCAGCTGGCTGCCGCAGCCATGCAGCTCCGACTCGAAGAGCAAGACTTCGGCTGCGGGGTCCTCCCCAGCCACCGGGCAGTCGCCCAGCGTTATGTCTGCCGGCTGGATGGGTTTGCCAATGCCGAGCAAATCCTTCTTCGCCTCCACCCGGACAGTACTCGGCCCGCAATGGATGGCCACGTTGTCGGCCGGCACCGGGACCTTCACCTCGAACTCCGGCGGGAACCCAGGCCCGTCCTCTTCGACAACGTCAGGGAACCGCCAGGTCAGCGGTTTGAGGAAGGCCTGTTGCTCTTGAGTTCCCGTCGTCTTTTGGGCCGATCTGATCGGCGTGCTGCCCTCGTGTCTGTTCGGCTGTCGAGACCCCGACTGAAAGCTCTCAAACGCCGATTGTACCGCGCGATCGGGAGACATCCACGAATAGTCCTGCGACACAACTGACGCGAAGAAGAAGAAGAAGAGTAGGGTCATTTCAACGGGGCGCGCCATATGTGACAGCGATCGCTAAGTCGCTTCTGTAGAGTTGTGCGTGCTACGACCACTCAATTTGTACCCCACGCGCGGCTGTGGCTCCGCCCCCTCGTCTGATTAGTCTGACACCCCTCCGCACTTGCCTTGTTAAACACAGACGCCCACGTGGCACAAATCAGGCCTCCCACGCGGCCCACGGTGATAAACCGCATCCACACTTGCATCTTGGCGAGTTGTTGTGTTGGGTACCACAGATGACAGCGGACATAGTTTTATATATCGCATTACGGTTGTCTCCAGTCACGAATTTGGCGCCACATCAGAGTTCAATAGCACAGCATACGGATTCATTAACAACCCACGTGGCGTGCGGCCCTGCAGTGCATGCATCTAGCACAACAGGACACCGAGTATGGGTATTTTGTAAACAGAGATTCCCTAGCATTGGTTTTGCTGTTTGTAATGTGGAATAAAAGGTGGCACTGAACTGTGATGTTTGCAGAAAGGCAATATAGTAAAGAACACGATGTTGCGACTAGATGGCAGCAAGGTATGAATGTCAGCGACCTTCGGTGATTTATTGAAACGGTACTTTCAGCTAAATAGCTTGCAATATCTTTCGAATCGTAAAACTGACTCATCAGCCCGGTGTGCTGGTAGCTCGCTGGCCAAGCGGCAAACCTTATGACCTGTGTTTCAGGCCCTGGACTCCATATCACAGCCACTTTCGCTTTATCACAATGCCCGTTACTGACCCCGTTGCTGACTTCACAGGTTTGCGCTTCATTGAAAGGTCAGTAGTTGAATCCCTGCAACAGATTAAGTGCTCCGCAGTATGGCCTGAGGATTTTTTATAGACGTTACTGAAAGGGGCTAAACTTCATTGTATCTAGTGCATTTAATATACCATATATATTTATGATATATACAGCAGGCGGCACAGTGGCACAGTGGTTAGCGCGGTCGCCTCACAGCAAGAAGGTCCTGGGTTCGAGCCCCGGGGTAGTCTAACTTTGGGGGTCATCCCGGGTCGTCCCCTGTGTGGAGTTTGCATGTTCTCTGCGTGTCGGCCCTTGATGGACTGGCAGTCTGTCCATGCCCCCCCTCCCCCCACCGCCCAATGACTGCTGGGATAGGCTCCAGCATCCCATGCCCCTAAGTAGGATAAGTGGTTTGGATAATGGATGGATGGATGGATATATACAGCAGCTCTTCAATGTAACTTACAGAACAGCTGCGTTAGAGGCACTAGCCTTGAGTTTATTAAATAGTAGACATTCAGCATTCACTGAGCTGTGTGCAGGTGAAAACTACCGTTGGGTTAAAACAATATAACATACTTTCAATAATTCCCAAAAGGGGAACAAGTATGTATACCTTAATTAGAATATGTGCAAATGTCAATATTTTGTCTGAGCACCATTGTTAATTTTTTTTTTTATCACAGCCTTCATTTTGAGAACAAGACTGTCTCTGAATCTCTCCACTGTGCGAGTGACCACTATTATTCTCTCACACTGACACTAAATGCCTGACACACACCGCAGGACATCTCAGATCCGAAACAACATTGAAAGCATGGGAGAGCGCACACATAAGGACAGATTTCATAGATTTAAAAAAACATAAATGTTGTTTTTCGGTTGTCAGAATGCACACACTTGACAATCAGGCCGAGAATGGTGATACTGACAATCAATCAGACTTCCAGCTCTCACAACCGTTTTATTTTAATGGTTTTATTTAGCTTTGGTTTTCTTACCCCACACTCACACACGCCTTTTGCAGCTTGCCAAGCAACCATCAATATCACTCACATGTGGCAGCAGCATGAATGTCTTTTTAATGTTTCCTGCAAGACGTATCGTTATAGAGCAGACAAGGGAAGGAGTTAGGTGGGAATAGCCAGTGCTTAAGATTTGCCAGATGAGTTTATATATATATATATATGAGCGGCAGTTACTTTGGCGGTAGGGACGTTGTCTGAGAAAGTAGTCTGGTAACTCAGGAATCAGGAACAATGTATTGTCATCTCATTCATGTACTTGTGTACACAAAATAGATTAAATTTGGTTTCTCCCAGCCCACGGCAGTGCAACAAAAAAGACGAAAACACATATCCAAACCCTCCCCAAAACAACACCATCAAAAAACATACAAAACCAGAGAGAACAATGCAAAAAAAACAAAACAAAAACATGCACACATAGGCTACAGTCGACGAACCAGTCCATTCAGTAAATTTGCGACACAGTCCAAAAATTTCACGGTTCCAAGAGAACGAACGCCAGCCAGGATGACTGTCGGAGCCGCCGGTCTGCATGGGCTAGCAGTTAGCTTAGCCTGCCTCGCTTCCGCGTCCTGTCAGACCTTTCCTCTTCGGGCGCAGCTACGGCAGGGCCTTGGTCCCTGGGCCCACTGGACTTCGCAGACCAGGCTCCCTCAGCCAATCCAGTGCCAGCTCGCCCAGCTAGACACCTTCGACACACCTCCACACGACAACACAGACGCAGACAAAAACACAGTACAGTCGACACTCGGCGAGGCCGCCGCCGGACCGCCCTCGGTATTATCTCGGTGTTATCAGAACTGCCGGTCTGCATGGGCTAGCAGTTATCTTAGCCCGCCCCGCTCTCCCAGCTGATCCAACAGCGGCTCCCCCAGCCATCAACAGACAACAGACGTCAACCCTTGTAAAAGTTCTTCGCACGATGACACAGACTCAGATGTAGACGTGGACAAAGACACTGCATAGTCAGCACCGGGTGAGGCCGCCGCAAACGTGACTTCACGCCGCCGTCTTCCCACACCGGAAGATGTGTCTGGATGTGTAACTGGAGGGTTGCTGGTTCGATCCTCAGCTCCTTCTGGCAAAAGTGTCAAGATGTCCTTGAGAAAGACAATTAACATTGATCTGCTCCCAATGAGCTGGTTGTTACTTTGCATGGTTAACACTGCCCTCACTGTGTGTGTGTGTGTGTGTGTGTGTGTGTGTGTGTGTGTGTGTGTGTGTGTGTGTGTGTGTGTGCATGCGTGTGAGTGACTGTTGAAGCTACAGAAGCACCATATATACACAGCACAAACATACAAGTGTGGTAGCATCAGACTGTGTCCATTTGTGCTGCCGTAACATTAATATAAATGCTTTTGCTGGGTCGTGTATTGCCGAGTTTAATTGCAGCTACAGCACAGCAATGTATTCATTCATAAGTGAGCAGTAAAGTTTAAATCAAGTCGTACCTCGACAGCGCCTGGAGCGGATGTGTCCCTGTGAGACACGGAACTAGAGCCTGCTCATACATTGACAGTTCTGCTGGATAGGGGAGTCGGCTGAATTCTTAAAAAGTCAACACAGACAAGAAATGTCTTTATGCATGCTCATTAATCCAGGTAAGAAAAGCACAGAACATTGGATCAGTTCATCTGGACAGGACGTTTACTGAGAGAAACGTTTCATCACTCATCACTCTTTGTAGACAAGAAATAGTGACATAGTCACATCCCTCAAGGTTAGTCCGGGAATGCCCCACCCTATGTATGCACACCCACTACCTCTATTAGAGGGGCAGATGTTATTGTCCTTGTAGTTATCGCTCAACCTTTTGAAAACCCTCTGTGCTCGCTCCATGTTATTGGTCAGAAAGTCAACAAGTTCATGCTTGGGATGCAGAACTTCACATTTCTTTAAAAACATGAGTGTGAGTTAAACTTTAATAGTATATCTAAATCTCATGAAACCACAATATGCTTTGTTGAGTAGGATGCGACAAAAATAATTTTTAGATAGCTTCAGTGACTCTTATAATTTGCAAAACCATTCCCATATCGTTACCAAAGTTTGGACTTTATCATAGGAACGGACCGCCATGGTTATAAAGAGCTATCAGATAAGTGGAAATCATATCTATTGCTGATGACTCTCCATTATCCTCCACAGCTAAACGTGCCTCACTTCAAATTACTTTTATAATAGACACCCCCCCCCCTCTCTGACTGGAGATTTTCACTTTGCTTTTTACTTGAGGTTCATTTTAAAAGTGCTAATTTTCCTCTCCCTTGTGGTTAACTGTCACTTCCAAACTATTGGCAGATAAGTAAAGTCTGGAGGTTCTCATGCATACATGGTCACGTATGAAAGATGAAATGTACATTGTCATAACGGTTCATAATGGGTGAAACATGGTATGTCACACTACCAGGGCTAGGGGTTTCCAATAGCTCTCCTAATACCTGGGTTAGGGTTTTCAATTGGGAGTAATGCACATGAGCATCATCATCATCATCATCATCATCATCATCATCTGTGGTCACTCGAAGCGAGTATGACTGTCCTCTCAGTTGGGTTGTCTGCTTCTGGGTCTTCAGATGGCTGTAGAGGCTGATCCGCGATCCACATACTTTGGTGCCGTGTGGACAGGGGAAAGTGGTGGTGGTGGTTGAGCCTTTTTCGCTTTCTCCTCGCGGTGGTGTCACTTTTGCTCTGCAGCACAGTGGAGTTCTAGAAAGAAGAAGAGAGGCACTTTATTTTTGTCATTGTACAAGTTTACAACGAAATTTTGTTTCCTGCATTTAACCCATCTTATAGTATAGGAGCAGTGGGCAGCTGTGGTGCAGTGCCCGGGGACCAGTTCCAGTTCTTTTTTCCTATTGCTTTGGTCAGGGGCACAGACAGGAGTATTAATCCCAACAGTGGAGTTTCATCTCATGACATGCATCTCCTTCCTGCAAGGATTTCTTCCAGGAGCATCTATCCAGTGCAATGTGTTCCCAGTTGCTCAATGTGATGTTGAATTTCTTCACACTGGTCTTGATATTGTCCTTGAAAGGTTTATTTTGCCTTCCGGGAGCTCGCTGACCTTCCTTCAGTACAGGGTTTGCTTGGGGAGACGTGTTGGAGATGTGGATGACATGGCCTGTCCATCGGAGTTGGTAGTGCATTATTGTGGTGGTGATGCTAGTCATGTTGGCTTCTTCCAGAATGCTGATGTTGGTGCATCTGTCCTTCCAGCTGATCATCAGGATATTTCGTAAGGGTCACTGGTGGTATTGTTCCAGAGATCTCAGGTGCCTGCTGTAGGTGGTCCATGACTCTGCTCCATACAGCAGGGTGGGGAGAACAACAGCTCTGTAGACCAGGAGTTTAGTTTGGGCCTTTAGGTCTCGGTCTTCAAAGACTCTTTACTTGAGTCTGGCGTAAGCGCCATTGGCACAACCCAGGTGATGGTTGACCTCAGAGTCGATGAGGAAAGAAGGCTGCTGAGGTAGGGGAAGTGATCAATGTTTTCAAGAATGTTGTCCACTTTTATGGTGGGCTGGGTAGATGGCTGGTTGGGTGGAGGCTGATATAGGACCTGGGTCTTCTTGATATTTAATGCTAGATGCAGGGCTCTGTATGCCTTGGCAAAGGCATTCACAATGTCCTGGAGGTCTTCTGTGGAGTCTGGAGGTCTTCTGCGGAGTGTGCTGCGATAAGCATCAAGCCCATCATCAGCACAGCAAATCAGAAGTAACATTTTTAGGTGAGTTAGATAATCTGTTGGCTTGGTACAAGATAGTGGCACGGTCAGGGATCTACAGTAATGGTGGCTGTCTGATGCTAACCCTTCGGTCCTGTGTAGCTCAGTCAGTACAGTGCCTAGTGTTATGGCAGCATATACCTTCAGCACAGCGTTTGTACTTTCAAGACTAGGGGTTAAACTCCCACTAGGGCCACCCATACTGTACTGCGATGCAGTTGCTTCATTGAAACATGTGGACAAAACTGTGGAAATGCAGTCGTTTCATCAATCATTATTTTCTCGAGACAATGAAACGTAAGCCCCTCACCCCACCCACCGATACACACACACACACACACACACACACACAATTAAATCTATACGCTATAGCCTATCTCACAAAACTGCAACCGAAAGGTTACCTCACCACTCTGCGCTTTTACCTTTATTAGATTGGTATTAGTGTGTGTTGGGTCTGGCCGCTACTTGCAAACAATTTCTTACTAAGATTTGGCTTCACATACACGCCCCCTTCGATAGCCTCTGATTTACAGAGCGCGCGGGTGCTTTGGCGCTGCTTACTGGGAACATCCCACTTTGTCTTTTTGTGCAAGACCAGGGAGAAACGAAGAAATAAGAGGTGAACCACTTTTTTTAAAGTTGCGGTTTAATCAGAAGAAGTGCCGGGTGGGCGGACGCTTAAATGAGGAGTGGGTCTCAGTATCTTGTAAAATGTTTTAAGTCACGTTGCGTGATCAATGTGTATCTATTTGTTTGGTAAAACGTTTTAAACTGTGAACTTGTAGGATGCAGTTCTATGTGGTCTTCTACCCTTTAAATATATATATATATATATATATATATATATATATATATATATATATATATATATATATATATATAGGTATGGATGTGTGCGGTCGTGTGTGTGTATGTCGGCCCAATGTGATGGTCTGGCGGCCTGTCCAGGGTGTCTCCCCGCCTGCCGCCCAGTGACTGCTGGGATAGGCTCCAGCATCCCTGCAACCCTGAGAGCAGGATAAGCGGTTCCGATGTAATGGATGGATATATATATATATATATTTATATATATATATTTATATATATATATATATATATATATATATATATATATATATATATATATAATTTTAGAGCGCTTTAGAGAGAGAGCAAGAAGAGACGAGAGAGGGAGAGAGTGAAGAGAGAGAGAGAGAGCGAGAGAGAGAGAGAGCGAGTGAGTGAGTAAATGTGACCTAACATATCAGGACTAGACATATGGAGGATCGGGGCAGACATGGATCAGTGTAGGGCCACAGCAAGGATCGGAGAGTTAGGTTTAAAGCTTTGGTCCATACACAACATAAAAGGGATTAAAAGTAATACAAAAAAAAAATCATTCCCGACATGCACCTAATCCAGTTTGGGAGAACCTTTTCCAGCAGGCGGTGGGCAAAAGGCAAACACACCCTTGACAAAGTGACGGTCAATAAAAAGCCCAGCACATTCACTCGAACATCATTCACACTCCACACATGCGGACCTGGATTGAACCCAGAATTGGGTTAACCACTGAGTCACGGTGCAGTCCCTAAAATAAAATGTCGAAGCAAAGCTATCTATGGTCGGCATTTAGGCTGGGTACCATGTGGCTTTGTTGCTGTGGCGCCCATGAAAAGTGAACCACTAAGCCTAGCAGTGTTTGCACAATGCTGTATCTACTAAAGCGCTTAAACCCTCAAGGTGAGGCTTTTCATTCTAATGGAGGCCACAGACTGTGCTTTGGCTTTCTTTCACTTTCATCACGTCTTATTGCGTAACGGGAAAAAGGTAAAATCTTGATTAGCTGCCGTGTCAGACTGGGTACGTTGAAATGAGATGACTGTCACATTATGTCTGTGAATGTTCTCATTCATCCAGGTCATGGTTATCCAAAGGAGTTGAATCAAGTGCAACTGGACTTGGTATATATCCGTGAAGACGTTTCGCCTCTGATTCAAGAGGCTTCCTCAGTTTGTGCCTTTCTGACTAGACCAAGCCAGACTAGCTTGGTCTAGTCTCAGAGAGTCAGGGAAAAATCTCAGAAAATTAAAATTATGCATTATTATGCATAAATAGGCAAAATATGCATTTTTCTAAAAATGGCTAAAAACAACTTTTCTCGGCACTTCAGATGATTCTGAGCATCTTTGATTTTTTTCACCTATATAAAAAAAAATTTCTGGGACTTACAAATGTTTTGGCATTATGCAAAATATATGCATTTTTGCAAAAATGCACTTATGATCCTAATTCTTTTTGGAGGTGATAGGTATTGTTCCAGAGAGGACCAGAAAAATAGCAGAAAATTAAAATATAATTATGCATAATTATGCAAAATATTCATATTCTAAAAATGGCTAAAAACCACTTTTCTCAGCATTTCAGATGATTCTGAGCATTTGGGGGGAGGGAGTTGGAGTGGGGGGGGGTTTAGGGGCAGGGAGAAGGCGGTTAGCTGGCAGGATGAAGAGGAGGGAGATTTAGACAGGTGGATAACCAAACCGCTACATTGTAGCGGGGTTCTTCTAGTATATATATATATATATATATATATATATATATATATGTATGTATTGTTGCAGTGCATTGTGACGTGATGTGGAGTGATGTGATACGATATAAAAACAATTACCACCAGTCTTGTTTGTTTGGAATAACATTCTATTCTATTCCATTCTATTTTATTCTATCAACACACTGGTTAGCCTTATTTCTGAGCGTTAACTATGATGTAAGCCAAGCATGCATTTCAGAGGACTTGTTTTCAGTACACGTCTTGTAAAGTGGCTTATTAAACAGTTGAACGGCTGTTTAATATGTTGCATTTCCCCAAATTAAAGAAAAAAAATCCATAATCACTACATCTGTCTTTCTAATATCCGTTTTGTTTGTGGAGCTCCAATAACAAACAACGTCTCAGGCAGCAGTGATCAGAATCTCTGCAGCAGTGGGTGGAGCAGGATTGACAAGATAATAATGCACCAACCTCAAGTTACATCCAAAGTGACGTGCATTTATAAAGCACTTTGTAACTTTGTTTTGAAAAGTGTTATATGAATAAAGTTTTATCATCATTATTATAATTATTATTATTAGTAGTAGTAGTAGTAGTAAGTGAAATGGTTGGGACCTTCTTTTCATTAAATATTACATTGGTAATTTTTCAGGTTATATTCAATGAGCAACGAAGAAGAAGAAAAAAATAAGGCAAGGCAAGCTTTCCAGTAACTCATGCTGTCTATCACATGAAGAGGCCTCATATCCGGGGCCTGTTTTTTTTTTTAATGTCCTCTAACTCTCCCTATTGGCCGTCTTTAACACATTAGCGTGGTACTTGTAACAAAGTGTACCTGGCCTCCCACAGCGGTAAAGGACAAGCTTACATGCCACATTTGTTTTAAAAGGGCAGCTGACGTTATTCGACCTACCCCTGGGCAGACGCTTGGCATTAACCCCTATGTGCATGAACTCTGCCATCACCTTTTTCACCTCGTAAGACCTGTTTGCTAGAACAGACAGGAACCGGGACATGGCACAGATGCAAGGATCAAAGCAATGGCACCGGCACAACATCCTGGATCATCTCGGATTAGCTTAGTTTAGCTAAGATTAGCTTAGTTTAGCCTAGCACCCTCACTTAAATTCCCCTGACCTTGCTTGCAGGCACAGGAAACTCCTTTCAGCAGCATTCATCACCGTTGAAACGCTGAGCCGAAGGGGTTTAATTATCTCTTCTCTTTCCTCAGCTGCCCTGGTCCTTGTTCTCGACCCGTTTGATCGCAGCACGCTGGAGTGTGGCATACCCCGGCATGGAGGGAGGGAGGGAGATGGAGGGAGGAGGAAGAAAAGGAGATATCGGGGATGGGAAATTATGCTTTGTCTGCCTCTACCAACTGTGAAAGGAGTTGGTAGCGTGGTCTAAGCGTTGCTTTGTTATTTCCCGTCTTGTAATTAAGCATGGCGCTCCTCAAGAAGCACATCAGCCTAATGCACAAGTGTCAGTAAAGACTGCATGTCTGCTCACTGGCTGGGCTAATTAGCATGCAGCGCCTTTCAGGGATACTGTCAAGGTCAGCTTTGGAAAGATGGAGGGTGCAGAGACTCAGAGTATCTAAATAAATGAATCATTCTAGTACATGCATTCAAGCAGCTCCTGTTATTCGAGGGTTAGCCATGTAATGTTATTTGTTCTTTCTTCATGATTGGATGAAAAAACAAAATAATAATAATGATGATGATGATAATAACAATGACAATAATAATAATAGTTATTATTATTATAGGTCAGTTAATAGTCCAACTCGAATAATAGGTCAGTTCGAGCAGGACTAGGACGAGGCCTAGTCCAACTCGAACTGACCTTCAAGACTACCACTATCAGGCTGGATGCATACCTGACAAAAACAGATGACCCACTCCTCCGAATAGTAAAACATCAGATCTACTCCATCAATAAAGAAGCTGCACAATTCAAGAAAGAGCTTGATATCCCAGAAACCCCACCAACAGAAAATGAGGCAGCTACCATCTACACCAAACGAGTGAAGCAGAGGGCAAAACACCATGGCCAGCGGCAACTGCAACAAACCTGGGAGGACAAAGCAATGCACCGGAAGTACCCAAAAAGAATGAAAGATGCAGACGTGGACCAACAAAAGACACACCAGTGGCTGAGGAGCACCGGGCTGAAAGCAGAAACGGAGGGCCTGATAATCGCTGCACAAGACCAGAGCCTGGCTACCAGATCCCATCACCATCCCATCATCAAAGATGGAACAGACCCAAAATGCAGAATCTGTGGAATATAGGAAGAAACCATCGACCACGTTGTCTCAGGCTGCCCGGAACTGACAAAGAACGAGCACACGTACAGGCCCAACAAGGCTGCAGCATACCTGCACTGGAAGACCTGCAGGAGTTACAAGATCAAGACTGAGAAGGGGTACGGACATCTGCCAAAAACGGTCACTGAGAACAATGATGTCACCATCCTCTGGGACATGCCCATCCACACCGACAGAGATAAAAGCCAACAAACCCGACATCGTTATCAAGGACAGGAAGCAAAAGTGGTGCATGCTCATCGGCATGGCAACAGCATCCGAAAAAACACCTCAGTGAAAGTCACAGAGAAGCTGACCAAGTACAAAGACCTGGAGATTGAAGTCAACAGGATGTGGGGAATGAAGACCGACGCAACACCAGTGGTCATCGGAGCTCTAGGACTCATGAAGAAGGGAATGGGAAAGTTCACCAACCGTATCCCAGGAAACATCAACATCCGTGCAGTCCAGAAGATCGCCCTACTCGGAACAGCCCACATATTACGACGAGTGCTGTCAATCAAGTGACATCTGCCTTATAGTGCCTCAGGTCCATAGTCTGGACCCGGCTCTACAGGATGTCAAACAGGAAACGTGAAAGAAATAATAATAATAATACACTCTTTTTGTTTTGCATTTTTCAAAACCAAATTGCAAATTGCTTCCCTAAAAAATGTTAAAATATGAGTTACAAGCCAGTAAATAATTAGATAGCCTGATGTGAATGAAAAACAACGTTACAGAGGGAAAAATAGACGAGACATTGATAGATAAGACCCTTTGTTCCCCCCAAACTGTGAGTTAAAATTTGCTTTTCAATGAGCAACTTAGAAGGTGCAACACATTTAGTCAAATTAGGCACTCAGTGTGTATATAAACAAAATAAACAAAATAAATTAAATAAAACTAAGTCGAGTAAGGTCTGTTCGTGGAAGACTCCTGATGAAATAAATGGTTTCCACACACTGCTCGGCTGAGAGCAAACGACACACAAACAACACAAGAATAGAAGAAATGGACAAGAAAGACCAAGGACAGTTTGTGAATGCATTTGCATGTGTGTACACATTCATTCACATGAGTGTTTGTGTTTATTATCTGACACACACACACACATACACACACCTCTCTCGTCCTCGCCTTACTTTGAGAGCTTGATTAGGGAAACCAAGCCCTTCATTCTGCCGTACCCCCTGCGGTGCCTGCTGGGACTTGTAGTTCCTAACTCACAGATGGGGGTGAACGGTGCCCTCCTCGTCTGTGGTAGACACTGCCCCTCGCTGCCCCCTGAACTCGGGGGCTGCAGCGTTTTAATAGCCCTCCACCTCATTCTTCATTGGGCGGGTGACCTTCTTCCTGGAGGGAACATGTGGTTAGTTAGCCCAGGCCCCTGGAGGTCACGTCAAGATGGATACAGCCACAGCCTCGGCGATGTCACGCAAACATGTGTGTGTGTGTGTTTGTGTGTGAGTTTGTGAGTGTGTGTGTGTGCATGTTTTCAGAGGCGAGAGAGAAGAGAGATAGAGAGAGAGAAAGAGAGAGCGAGAGGGGGGAAGAGAGAGAGTGGGAGTATATATTTGGGTGTTAAGTGTGTGTTTGTTTGAGTGTTTGTGTGTGAGTTTGTGAGTCTGTGTGTGCATGTTTTCAGAGAGGAAGAGAGAGCGAGAGGGAGGGAGAGAGAGAGAGAGAGAGAGAAAGAGAGAGAGAGAGAGAGAGTGGAAGTATATATTTGTGTGTTTGTTTGAGTGTTTGTGTGAGTTTGTGAGTCTGTGTGTGCACGTTTTCAGAGAGGAAGAGATAGAGCGAGAGGGAGGGGGAGAGAGAGAGAGCGAGAGAGAAAGAGAGAGAGAGAGTGGAGGTATATATTTGGGTGTTAAGTGTGTGTTTGTGTGTGTTTCTGGCAACGAGTGACTGGTGAGTTGTATGCGGCTGACTCAGTACATATAATCACATGACCTGTAACTTCTGAGCTCGGCTTTATTGTATTTTATTGTATTTTATTTTTTTGATTTCCCCCCTTTTTCTCCCCAATTGTACCCGGCCAATTACCCCTCTCTTCCGAGCCGTCCCAATCGCTGCTCCACCTCGTCTGCCAAGCCGGGGAGGGCTGCAGACTACCACAGGCCTCCTCCGATACATGTGGCGTCGCCAGCCACTTCTTTTCACCTGACAGTGAGGAGTTTCACCAGGGGGACGTAGCGCGTGGGAGGATCACACTGTTCCCCCAGTCCCCCCCCCCCCCCCACGAACAGGTGCCCCGACCGACCAGAGGAGGTGCTAGTGCAGCAACCAGGACACATACCCACATCTGGCATCCCATCCGCAGACATGGCCAATTGTGTCTACAGGGACGCCCGGCCAAGCCGGAGGTAACACGGGGATTCGAACCGGCGATGCCTGTGTTGGAGCTTTATTGTATTTCATTCGTATTTGCAGATCTACAAAGGCGAGTCCAACTCAAGACCAATGTGGCCAAAACTTAAAAGACTGACAGCAGAATGGTGAAAGTCCAATTCAACACCATGACTGTAACTGTAGTAGTCTACCATCGTAGCAAAGGCCACCGCTTCACTACACCGCTTCACTACACCGCTTCACTACACTGTACTATCTGTCAGCCTTTAAGGGACGTCTCAGACTCCAGTTTACCAACGTTTCAGAGACATAATAACAAAAAGAAACAAATTAGATGAAATTGCACTTTTTCAATCATTTCGCTGTGAAGTCCAAAATAAGACCAAGACCTTCAAAAGGTGGTTTATTTATTTATTTGGTAACACTTTAGTATGGGGAACATATTCTAAGTAACAAAAACTTAATTTACAGTAATTGAACACTATGAACACTTGTAGTTTTGTGTTGTGTTATGTAAGAACAGACCATATTCATGAAGTGTTAGTAAGGGAGAATAACTCTTCTTGTGGTACCACCACCTTATAAAGTCCATACTAAGCAAAGCATATTGAGATGGTACTACTAATAAGCAATACTTCTGAGGCTATAGAGGGAAAACTCATAGCTAATGGCTTACTGGTTGTATAATAAGGCCATGCAGAATAAGGCATTAATGAGTACGTAATAATGACCAATTAAGAGCCAATATGTTGCTAATTTGCATGCTAATAAGCACCTAATTAATGGTGACTACGTTCCCCATACTAAAGTGTTACCATTTATTTTATGGTTTTATCGTATTTCATTTTGCTTTCCCATGTTATTTGGCTCACCTGTCGTTACATGTTTCATAATGACAGCGAAGGAGTCTCCGTCCCTGCTTGTCTTCCTGTCGTGTCCTCAGCATCATTCGCCCCAGCTTTCTCTGGGGACGTTGGGGTTTCTTGATTTTCTACTTAAACATTCGCATTAGGAACATAAAATACGCTCGGGTCCATTTAGGCGGACAATGCAGGTTAGGGTGTCATTGTCTTGCTGAATTGGTAGACATGTCAACTTAAAGGTGTCTGGCATGGAGCCTGTGACCTGTCTCACCACCGAGACGCCTGCTGAGACGGCATTTACACATAGTATGTTTATGTATGTTGTTTTTCTCACATGATTTTATGCTGGGTCTCGATGAGACTGTTTTCCGCTTTGGTCTTTGGGTGGGCAATAACGTTTTATCCTTATCGAGGGCGGCTCGGTGTCCCAGTGGTTAGCAATGTTGCCTCACAGCAAGAAAATCCTGGGTTTGAACCCCAGGCTGCCCCAGGTCCTTTCTGTGTGGAGTTTGCATGTTCTCCTTGTGTCTGCGTGGGTTTCCTCCCACCATCAAAAAGACATGCATGTCGGGTGTCCGGGTGGCGTAGCGGTCTATTCCGTTGCCTACCAACACAGGGATCGCCGGTTCAAATCCCCGTTACACAATTGACTGTGTCTGCGGGTGAGAAGCCGGATGTGGGTATGTGTCATGGTCGCTGCACTAGCGCCTCCTCTGGTCCGTCGGGGCGCCTGTTCGGGGAGAGGGGGTAGCGTGATCCTCCCACGCGCCTCCCCTGGTGAAACTCCTCACTGTCTGGTGAAACTCCTCACTGTCAGGTGAAAAGAAGCGGCTGGCGACTCCACATATATTGGAGGAGGCCTGTGGTAGTCTGCAGCCCTCCCCAGATTGGCGGGGGGGGGGGCAGAGACGGGGACAGCTCAGAAGAGTGGAGTAATTGGCCGCAAACAATTGGGGAGAAAAAGGGGAGCCCCCCCCCCCAAAAAAAAGACATGCATGTTAGAGTTAATACTCCTGTCTGTGCCCCTGAGCAAGGCAATGGAGAGAAGAAGTGGAGTTGGTCCCCCGGGTGCTGCAGCTGCCCACTGCTCCTGTAAGACAGGACGGGTTAAATGCAGAGAGCACATGTCACTGTAACCTGTACAATAATGAGATAAAGTGGCTTTCTTCTCTTCTATTTAGGTCATGATGGTGAACTTGTGTGATTTGATATATCTTAATGAGAGGGAAGGGTCGGGTGGTATTTCACGACGAGGGGTGGGGCGGCGGCTTTTGATCGGCCATTTTCAGAAGAACGTGGCCACGGATACGGTGACGCTGGCTAGTTTCAATTTGGGCGGTAGATCACCCGTCATCTCGCTCCCCATTCATGAGACGCCGCGTTTAGTGTGCGCTCTTACGCACCGTGTCACGTACCTCAAAACGTGTTGTATCTATCAGGAGGAGAAAAACACAAAATTAACCTTTTTTGTGAGTTTCTACATCATCCTGTTCATTACTGCTATAAAGGGGTGAATTAAGCACAGATTAAAGAGGTGAGGAGAACAAAAATGGGCTTTAAACTTTTATCGGGAGCACCTGGTCCAATGCACCACCGCTGACCGAAGAGCGACGGCGAAATATTTTATTCTACTTTATCTCGTTTCGCGTGCGCGGTGTGCCGGGCGCCGGGGGCCCACGCCGCCTCATCTGCACGAGGCGTGATCACTCCCGCAGTTCGCCAAGGTGACTTTGAGAGGAGGACCGTTGAAAGCGCTTCGCTGCCAACGAAACAGTTTTGTCTTAGTGGGCTGTGTGTCGGTCACGCGTGAAGTCTGTTTGACGGGTCAGCCTTTACACATTTACCACCCCCCCCCACCCCACCAACACTTATTTCCTCTTCTCCATCGCTCCTCCTCTCAATCTTCTCACTTGCACAGAGAGGGGTGGACCATTTCGGTTGTTTTCCCTTCCCTCGCGGTGGGGAGAGACGGGGTGTCACTATGGGCCTATGGGGGCGGTGGGGGCGTTGAGAGAAGGAGCAAGGGAGTGAGAGGACGGGAGCAGTCGGCAGGAGAGGAAATTGATTCCCCCTTCTATCCGCCACCAGAGCGAGGTCTGATTAATGCCATAGCTGTGTGGAGCGCCCCAGGGGAGAGGGGGAGGGGGAGTGTGTGTGGTGTGTGTGTGGAAGACACAGGGGGACAGAGTATGAAGTGGGCTTGTTTACATTGTGGCTTTCTACTGTGTGAGTGTGTGTTAGCAAGCTCACAGTGTGTGGTTAGGTGAGATTGTGTAAGTGTGCATATGGGACGTTGTCAGAGAACGGGTGTTTGTATTTTGTGAGTCGGGGTAGCAAGGGGAGGGAG